>NC_133325.1:531088711-531407802 GCF_042186555.1 Aquarana catesbeiana | reverse complement strand
ATATAATTATTTTTCTACATAGGGATTATTGGTGGAATACTGTTTTTAAATATACATAGTAACCTATTAAACCCATTTCTCATAAGAATATGCATATAACTATTTTTTTACATGGGGATTATGAATGGAATATTGTAGTTAAACATACATAGGAATATATTTAACCAATTTCTGATAAGAATATGCATATAAGTATTTTTCTACGTAGGGATGATGGGTGAAATATTGTTTATAAATATACATAGGGACCTATTTAGCCCATTTCTGATAAGAATATGCATATCATTATTTTTCTACATGGGGATTATGGGTTCAATATTATTTATAAATATACATAGGACCTATTTAACCAATTTTCTATTAAGAATATGCATATAATTATTTTTCTACATGGGGATTATAGTTAGAATATTGTTTATAAATATATATAGGAACCTATTTATGCCATTGCTTACAAAAATACGCATATCATTATTTTTCTACATATGGATTATGGGTGGAATATTGTTTATCAATATACATTGTAACCTATTTAACCCATTTCTGTTAACAATATGCATATAATTATTTTTATACATGGGGATTATGGATGGAATATTGTTTATAAATTTACATAGCAACATATTAAACCTATTTCTGATATGAATGTGCATCTAATCATATTGCTATATGTGGATTATGGGTTGAATATTGTTTATAAATATACATAGGAACGCGTTTAAGCCATTTCTGATAAGAATATGCATATAATTATTTTTCTACATGGGGATTATGGGTGGAATATTTTTGATACATTTACATAGGAACATATTAAACCTATTTCTGATATGAATATGCATAACATTATTTTTCTACATGGGGATTATGGGTGGAATATTGTTTATAAATATACATAGTAACCTATTTAACCCATTTCTCATAAGAATATGCATATAATTATTTTTCTACATGGGGATTATGGATGGAATATTGTTGTTAAACATACATAGGAATATATTTATCCCATTTATCCCATTTCTTATAAAAATACACATATAATTATGTTTCTACATTTGGATTATGGGTGGAATATTGTTTATAAATATACATAGGAACCTAATTAAAGAATTTCTGATAAGAATATGCATATAATTTATTTCTACATGGGGATTATTGGTGGAATATTGTTTATATACATACATAGGACCCTATTTAACCAATTTGTGATAAGAATATGCATATAAGTATTTTTCTACATAGGGATTATGGGTGAAATATTGTTTATAAATATACATAGGAACCTAATTAGGAATATATTAAACCCATTTCTGATAAGAATATGAATATAATTATTTTTCTACATGTGGATTGTTTGTGGAATATTGTTTATAAATATACATAGGAACGTATTTAAGCCATTTCTGATAAGAATATGCATATAATTATATTTCTACATGGGGATTATGGGTGGAATATTGTTTATACATTTACATAGGAACATATTAAACCTATTTCTGATATGAATATGCATAACATTATTTTTCTACATGGGGATTATGGGTGGAATATTGTTTATAAATATTTCTAGTAACCTATTTAACCCATTTCTGATAAGAATATGCACACAATTATTCCTCTACATGGGGATTATGGGTGGAATAATGTTTGTAAATATACACAGTAACCTATTTAACCCATTTCTCATAAGAATATGCATATAATTATTTTTCTACATGGGGATTATGGATGGAATATTGTTTTTAAACATACATAGGAATATATTTATCCAATTTCTTATAAAAATACGCATATAATTATTTTTCTACATATGGATTATGGGTGGAATATTGTTTATAAATATACATAGGAACGTATTTAAGCCATTTCTGATAAGATTATGCATATCATTTTTTTTCTATATGGGGTAATGGGTGGAATATTGTTTATAAATATACATAGGAACCTAATTAAAGCATTTCTGATAAGAGTATGCATATAATTTTTTTTCTACATGGGGATTATTGGTGGAATATTGTTTATATACATACATAGGACCCTATTTAAGCAATTTCTGATAAGAATATGCATATAAGTATTTTTCTACACAGGGATTATGGGTGAAATATTGTTTATAAATATACATAGGAACCTAATTAAAGCATTTCTGATAAGAATATGCATATAATATTTTTTCTGCATGGGGATTATAGTGGGAAATTGTTTAAAAAATATACATAGGAACCTATTTAACCCATTTCTGATAAGAATATGCATATAATTATTTTTCTACATAGGGATTATGAATGGAATATTCATTCTAGTTAAACATAGGGATTATGAATGGAATATTCATTCTAGTTAAACATACAAAGGAATATATTTAACCCATTTCTGATAAGAATACAAGTATAATTATTTTTCTACATGGGGATTATGGGTGGAATATTGTTTATACATTTACATAGGAACATATTAAACCTATTTCTGATATGAATATGCATAACATTATTTTTCTACATGGGGATTATGGGTGGAATATTGTTTATAAATATACATAGTAACCTAATTAACCCATTTCTGATAAGAATATGCACACAATTATTTCTCTACATGGGGATTATGGATGGAATAATGTTTGTAAATATACACAGTAACCTATTTAACCCATTTCTCATAAGAATATGCATATAATTATTTTTCTACATGGGGATTATGGATGGAATATTGTTTTTAAACATACATAGGAATATATTTATCCAATTTCTTATAAAAATACGCATATAATTATTTTTCTACATATGGATTATGGGTGGAATATTGTTTATAAATATACATAGGAACGTATTTAAGCCATTTCTGATAAGATTATGCATATCATTTTTTTTCTATATGGGGTAATGGGTGGAATATTGTTTATAAATATACAAAGGAACCTAATTAAAGCATTTCTGATAAGAGTATGCATATAATTTTTTTTCTACATGGGGATTATTGGTGGAATATTGTTTATATACATACATAGGACCCTATTTAAGCAATTTCTGATAAGAATATGCATATAAGTATTTTTCTACACAGGGATTATGGGTGAAATATTGTTTATAAATATACATAGGAACCTAATTAAAGCATTTCTGATAAGAATATGCATATAATATTTTTTCTGCATGGGGATTATAGTGGGAAATTGTTTAAAAAATATACATAGGAACCTATTTAACCCATTTCTGATAAGAATATGCATATAATTATTCTTCTACATAGGGATTATGAATGGAATATTCATTCTAGTTAAACATAGGGATTATGAATGGAATATTCATTCTAGTTAAACATACAAAGGAATATATTTAACCCATTTCTGATAAGAATACGAATATAATTATTTTTCTACATGAGGATTATGGGTGGAATATTGTTTATAAATATAAATAGGCACATAGTTAACCCAATTTCTGATAAGAATATGTATATAAGTATTTTTCTAGGGATTATGGGTGAAATAGTGTTTATTAATTTACATAGGAACATATTAAACCTATTTCTGATATGAATATGCATAAAATTATTTTTCTACATGGGGATTATGGGTGGAATATTGTTTATAAATTTACATAGCAACATATTAAACCTATTTCTGATATGAATGTGCATATAATTATATTGGTATATGGGGATTATGGGTTGAATATTGTTTATAAATATACATAGGAACGTATTTAAGCCATTTCTGATAAGAATATGCATATAATTATTTTTCTACATGGGGATTATGGATGGAATATTGTTTATACATTTACATAGGAACATATTAAACCTATTTCTGATATGAATATGCATAACATTATTTTTCTACATGGGGATTATGGGTGGAATATTGTTTATAAATATACATAGTAACCTATTTAACCCATTTCTGATAAGTATATGCATGTCATTATTATTCAGTATGGGGATTATAGGTGGAATATTGTTTATAAATATACATAGGAACTGATTTAACCTGATAAGAATATGCACATAATTATTTCTCTACATGGGGATTATGGGTGGAATAATGTTTGTAAATATACATAGTAACCTATTTAACCCATTTCTCATAAGAATATGCATATAATTATTTTTCTACATGGGGATTATGGATGGAATATTGTTTTTAAACATACATAGGAATATATTTATCCAATTTCTTATAAAAATACGCATATAATTATTTTTCTACATATGGATTATGGGTGGAATATTGTTTATAAATATACATAGGAACGTATTTAAGCCATTTCTGATTAGATTATGCATATCATTTTTTTTTCTATATGGGGTTATGGGTGGAATATTGTTTATAAATATACATAGGAACCTAATTAAAGGATTTCTGATAAGAATATGCATATAATTTTTTTTCTACATGGGGATTATTGGTGGAATATTGCTTATATACATACATAGGACCCTATTTAACCAATTTCTGATAAGAATATGCATATAAGTATTTTTCTACACAGGGATTATGGGTGAAATATTGTTTATAAATATACATAGGAACCTAATTAAAGCATTTCTGATAAGAATATGCATATAATATTTTTTCTGCATGGGGATTATAGTGGGAAATTGTTTAAAAAATATACATAGGAACCTATTTAACCCATTTCTGATAAGAATATGCATATAATTATTTTTCTACATAGGGATTATGAATGGAATATTCATTCTAGTTAAACATAGGGATTATGAATGGAATATTCATTCTAGTTAAACATACAAAGGAATATATTTAACCCATTTCTGATAAGAATACGAGTATAATTATTTTTCTACATGGGGATTATGGGTGGAATATTGTTTATAAATATACATAGGCACATAGTTAACCCAATTTCTGATAAGAATATGTATATAAGTATTTTTCTAGGGATTATGGGTGAAATAGTGTTTATTAATTTACATAGGAACATATTAAACATATTTCTGTTATGAATATGCATACAATTATTTTTCTACATGGGGATTATGGGTGGAATATTGTTTATAAATATACATAGGACGCTATTTAACCCATTTTTGATACAAATATGCATATAATTATTTTTCTACATAGGGATTATTGGTGGAATACTGTTTTTAAATATACATAGTAACCTATTAAACCCATTTCTCATAAGAATATGCATATAACTATTTTTTTACATGGGGATTATGAATGGAATATTGTAGTTAAACATACATAGGAATATATTTAACCAATTTCTGATAAGAATATGCATATAAGTATTTTTCTACGTAGGGATGATGGGTGAAATATTGTTTATAAATATACATAGGGACCTATTTAGCCCATTTCTGATAAGAATATGCATATCATTATTTTTCTACATGGGGATTATGGGTTCAATATTATTTATAAATATACATAGGACCTATTTAACCAATTTTCTATTAAGAATATGCATATAATTATTTTTCTATATGGGGATTATAGTTAGAATATTGTTTATAAATATATATAGGAACCTATTTATGCCATTGCTTACAAAAATACGCATATCATTATTTTTCTACATATGGATTATGGGTGGAATATTGTTTATCAATATACATTGTAACCTATTTAACCCATTTCTGTTAACAATATGCATATAATTATTTTTATACATGGGGATTATGGATGGAATATTGTTTATAAATTTACATAGCAACATATTAAACCTATTTCTGATATGAATGTGCATCTAATCATATTGCTATATGTGGATTATGGGTTGAATATTGTTTATAAATATACATAGGAACGCGTTTAAGCCATTTCTGATAAGAATATGCATATAATTATTTTTCTACATGGGGATTATGGGTGGAATATTTTTGATACATTTACATAGGAACATATTAAACCTATTTCTGATATGAATATGCATAACATTATTTTTCTACATGGGGATTATGGGTGGAATATTGTTTATAAATATACATAGTAACCTATTTAACCCATTTCTCATAAGAATATGCATATAATTATTTTTCTACATGGGGATTATGGATGGAATATTGTTGTTAAACATACATAGGAATATATCTATCCCATTTATCCCATTTCTTATAAAAATACACATATAATTATTTTTCTACATTTGGATTATGGGTGGAATATTGTTTATAAATATACATAGGAACCTAATTAAAGAATTTCTGATAAGAATATGCATATAATTTATTTCTACATGGGGATTATTGGTGGAATATTGTTTATATACATACATAGGACCCTATTTAACCAATTTGTGATAAGAATATGCATATAAGTATTTTTCTACATAGGGATTATGGGTGAAATATTGTTTATAAATATACATAGGAACCTAATTAGGAATATATTAAACCCATTTCTGATAAGAATATGAATATAATTATTTTTCTACATGTGGATTGTTTGTGGAATATTGTTTATAAATATACATAGGAACGTATTTAAGCCATTTCTGATAAGAATATGGATATAATTATATTTCTACATGGGGATTATGGGTGGAATATTGTTTATACATTTACATAGGAACATATTAAACCTATTTCTGATATGAATATGCATAACATTATTTTTCTACATGGGGATTATGGGTGGAATATTGTTTATAAATATACATAGTAACCTATTTAACCCATTTCTGATAAGTATATGCATATAATTATTTTTCAGTATGGGGATTATAGGTGGAATATTGTTTATAAATATACATAGGAACTGATTTAACCCATTTCTGGTAAGAACATGCATATAATTATTTTCTACATAGGGATTAATGGCGGAATACTGTTTTTAAATATACATAGTAACTTTTTAACCCATTTCTCACAAGAATATACATATAATTATTTTTCTACATGGGGATTATGGATGGAATATTGTTTCTTAAACATACATAGGAATATATTTATCCAATTTCTTATAAAAATACACATATAATTATTTTGCTACATATGGATTATGGGTGGAATATTGTTTATAAATATACATAGGAAAGTATTTAAGCCATTTCTGATAAGAATATGCATATAATTATTTTTCTACATGGGGATTATGGGTGGAATATTGTTTATACATTTACATAGGAACATATTAAACCTATTTCTGATATGAATATGCATAACATTATTTTTCTACATGGGGATTATGGGTGGAATATTGTTTATAAATATACATAGTAACCTAATTAACCCATTTCTGATAAGAATATGCACACAATTATTTCTCTACATGGGGATTATGGGTGGAATAATGTTTGTAAATATACACAGTAACCTATTTAACCCATTTCTCATAAGAATATGCATATAATTATTTTTCTACATGGGGATTATGGATGGAATATTGTTTTTAAACATACATAGGAATATATTTATCCAATTTCTTATAAAAATACGCATATAATTATTTTTCTACATATGGATTATGGGTGGAATATTGTTTATAAATATACATAGGAACGTATTTAAGCCATTTCTGATAAGATTATGCATATCATTTTTTTTCTATATGGGGTAATGGGTGGAATATTGTTTATAAATATACATAGGAACCTAATTAAAGCATTTCTGATAAGAGTATGCATATAATTTTTTTTCTACATGGGGATTATTGGTGGAATATTGTTTATATACATACATAGGACCCTATTTAAGCAATTTCTGATAAGAATATGCATATAAGTATTTTTCTACACAGGGATTATGGGTGAAATATTGTTTATAAATATACATAGGAACCTAATTAAAGCATTTCTGATAAGAATATGCATATAATATTTTTTCTGCATGGGGATTATAGTGGGAAATTGTTTAAAAAATATACATAGGAACCTATTTAACCCATTTCTGATAAGAATATGCATATAATTATTCTTCTACATAGGGATTATGAATGGAATATTCATTCTAGTTAAACATAGGGATTATGAATGGAATATTCATTCTAGTTAAACATACAAAGGAATATATTTAACCCATTTCTGATAAGAATACGAATATAATTATTTTTCTACATGAGGATTATGGGTGGAATATTGTTTATAAATATAAATAGGCACATAGTTAACCCAATTTCTGATAAGAATATGTATATAAGTATTTTTCTAGGGATTATGGGTGAAATAGTGTTTATTAATTTACATAGGAACATATTAAACCTATTTCTGATATGAATATGCATAAAATTATTTTTCTACATGGGGATTATGGGTGGAATATTGTTTATAAATTTACATAGCAACATATTAAACCTATTTCTGATATGAATGTGCATATAATTATATTGGTATATGGGGATTATGGGTTGAATATTGTTTATAAATATACATAGGAACGTATTTAAGCCATTTCTGATAAGAATATGCATATAATTATTTTTCTACATGGGGATTATGGATGGAATATTGTTTATACATTTACATAGGAACATATTAAACCTATTTCTGATATGAATATGCATAACATTATTTTTCTACATGGGGATTATGGGTGGAATATTGTTTATAAATATACATAGTAACCTATTTAACCCATTTCTGATAAGTATATGCATGTCATTATTATTCAGTATGGGGATTATAGGTGGAATATTGTTTATAAATATACATAGGAACTGATTTAACCTGATAAGAATATGCACATAATTATTTCTCTACAGGGGGATTATGGGTGGAATAATGTTTGTAAATATACATATTAACCTATTTAACCCATTTCTCATAAGAATATGCATATAATTATTTTTCTACATGGGGATTATGGATGGAATATTGTTTTTAAACATACATAGGAATATATTTATCCAATTTCTTATAAAAATACGCATATAATTATTTTTCTACATATGGATTATGGGTGGAATATTGTTTATAAATATACATAGGAACGTATTTAAGCCATTTCTGATTAGATTATGCATATCATTTTTTTTTCTATATGGGGTTATGGGTGGAATATTGTTTATAAATATACATAGGAACCTAATTAAAGCATTTCTGATAAGAATATGCATATATTTTTTTTCTACATGGGGATTATTGGTGGAATATTGTTTATATACATACATAGGACCCTATTTAACCAATTTCTGATAAGAATATGCATATAAGTATTTTTCTACACAGGGATTATGGGTGAAATATTGTTTATAAATATACATAGGAACCTAATTAAAGCATTTCTGATAAGAATATGCATATAATATTTTTTCTGCATGGGGATTATAGTGGGAAATTGTTTAAAAAATATACATAGGAACCTATTTAACCCATTTCTGATAAGAATATGCATATAATTATTTTTCTACATAGGGATTATGAATGGAATATTCATTCTAGTTAAACATAGGGATTATGAATGGAATATTCATTCTAGTTAAACATACAAAGGAATATATTTAACCCATTTCTGATAAGAATACGAGTATAATTATTTTTCTACATGGGGATTATGGGTGGAATATTGTTTATAAATATACATAGGCACATAGTTAACCCAATTTCTGATAAGAATATGTATATAAGTATTTTTCTAGGGATTATGGGTGAAATAGTGTTTATTAATTTACATAGGAACATATTAAACATATTTCTGTTATGAATATGCATAAAATTATTTTTCTACATGGGGATTATGGGTGGAATATTGTTTATAAATATACATAGGACGCTATTTAACCCATTTTTGATACAAATATGCATATAATTATTTTTCTACATAGGGATTATTGGTGGAATACTGTTTTTAAATATACATAGTAACCTATTAAACCCATTTCTCATAAGAATATGCATATAACTATTTTTTTACATGGGGATTATGAATGGAATATTGTAGTTAAACATACATAGGAATATATTTAACCAATTTCTGATAAGAATATGCATATAAGTATTTTTCTACGTAGGGATGATGGGTGAAATATTGTTTATAAATATACATAGGGACCTATTTAGCCCATTTCTGATAAGAATATGCATATCATTATTTTTCTACATGGGGATTATGGGTTCAATATTATTTATAAATATACATAGGACCTATTTAACCAATTTTCTATTAAGAATATGCATATAATTATTTTTCTACATGGGGATTATAGTTAGAATATTGTTTATAAATATATATAGGAACCTATTTATGCCATTGCTTACAAAAATACGCATATCATTATTTTTCTACATATGGATTATGGGTGGAATATTGTTTATCAATATACATTGTAACCTATTTAACCCATTTCTGTTAACAATATGCATATAATTATTTTTATACATGGGGATTATGGATGGAATATTGTTTATAAATTTACATAGCAACATATTAAACCTATTTCTGATATGAATGTGCATCTAATCATATTGCTATATGTGGATTATGGGTTGAATATTGTTTATAAATATACATAGGAACGCGTTTAAGCCATTTCTGATAAGAATATGCATATAATTATTTTTCTACATGGGGATTATGGGTGGAATATTTTTGATACATTTACATAGGAACATATTAAACCTATTTCTGATATGAATATGCATAACATTATTTTTCTACATGGGGATTATGGGTGGAATATTGTTTATAAATATACATAGTAACCTATTTAACCCATTTCTCATAAGAATATGCATATAATTATTTTTCTACATGGGGATTATGGATGGAATATTGTTGTTAAACATACATAGGAATATATTTATCCCATTTATCCCATTTCTTATAAAAATACACATATAATTATTTTTCTACATTTGGATTATGGGTGGAATATTGTTTATAAATATACATAGGAACCTAATTAAAGAATTTCTGATAAGAATATGCATATAATTTATTTCTACATGGGGATTATTGGTGGAATATTGTTTATATACATACATAGAACCCTATTTAACCAATTTGTGATAAGAATATGCATATAAGTATTTTTCTACATAGGGATTATGGGTGAAATATTGTTTATAAATATACATAGGAACCTAATTAGGAATATATTAAACCCATTTCTGATAAGAATATGAATATAATTATTTTTCTACATGTGGATTGTTTGTGGAATATTGTTTATAAATATACATAGGAACGTATTTAAGCCATTTCTGATAAGAATATGCATATAATTATATTTCTACATGGGGATTATGGGTGGAATATTGTTTATACATTTACATAGGAACATATTAAACCTATTTCTGATATGAATATGCATAACATTATTTTTCTACATGGGGATTATGGGTGGAATATTGTTTATAAATATACATAGTAACCTATTTAACCCATTTCTGATAAGTATATGCATATAATTATTTTTCAGTATGGGGATTATAGGTGGAATATTGTTTATAAATATACATAGGAACTGATTTAACCCATTTCTGGTAAGAACATGCATATAATTATTTTCTACATAGGGATTAATGGCGGAATACTGTTTTTAAATATACATAGTAACTTTTTAACCCATTTCTCACAAGAATATACATATAATTATTTTTCTACATGGGGATTATGGATGGAATATTGTTTCTTAAACATACATAGGAATATATTTATCCAATTTCTTATAAAAATACACATATAATTATTTTGCTACATATGGATTATGGGTGGAATATTGTTTATAAATATACATAGGAACGTATTTAAGACATTTCTGATAAGAATATGCATATAATTATTTTTCTACATGGGGATTATGGGTGGAATATTGTTTATACATTTACATAGGAACATATTAAACCTATTTCTGATATGAATATGCATAACATTATTTTTCTACATGGGGATTATGGGTGTAATATTGTTTATAAATATACATAGTAACCTAATTAACCCATTTCTGATAAGAATATGCACACAATTATTTCTCTACATGGGGATTATGGGTGGAATAATGTTTGTAAATATACACAGTAACCTATTTAACCCATTTCTCATAAGAATATGCATATAATTATTTTTCTACATGGGGATTATGGATGGAATATTGTTTTTAAACATACATAGGAATATATTTATCCAATTTCTTATAAAAATACGCATATAATTATTTTTCTACATATGGATTATGGGTGGAATATTGTTTATAAATATACATAGGAACGTATTTAAGCCATTTCTGATAAGATTATGCATATCATTTTTTTTCTATATGGGGTAATGGGTGGAATATTGTTTATAAATATACATAGGAACCTAATTAAAGCATTTCTGATAAGAGTATGCATATAATTTTTTTTTCTACATGGGGATTATTGGTGGAATATTGTTTATATACATACATAGGACCCTATTTAAGCAATTTCTGATAAGAATATGCATATAAGTATTTTTCTACACAGGGATTATGGGTGAAATATTGTTTATAAATATACATAGGAACCTAATTAAAGCATTTCTGATAAGAATATGCATATAATATTTTTTCTGCATGGGGATTATAGTGGGAAATTGTTTAAAAAATATACATAGGAACCTATTTAACCCATTTCTGATAAGAATATGCATATAATTATTCTTCTACATAGGGATTATGAATGGAATATTCATTCTAGTTAAACATAGGGATTATGAATGGAATATTCATTCTAGTTAAACATACAAAGGAATATATTTAACCCATTTCTGATAAGAATACGAATATAATTATTTTTCTACATGAGGATTATGGGTGGAATATTGTTTATAAATATAAATAGGCACATAGTTAACCCAATTTCTGATAAGAATATGTATATAACTATTTTTCTAGGGATTATGGGTGAAATAGTGTTTATTAATTTACATAGGAACATATTAAACCTATTTCTGATATGAATATGCATAAAATTATTTTTCTACATGGGGATTATGGGTGGAATATTGTTTATAAATTTACATAGCAACATATTAAACCTATTTCTGATATGAATGTGCATAGAATTATATTGGTATATGGGGATTATGGGTTGAATATTGTTTATAAATATACATAGGAACGTATTTAAGCCATTTCTGATAAGAATATGCATATAATTATTTTTCTACATGGGGATTATGGATGGAATATTGTTTATACATTTACATAGGAACATATTAAACCTATTTCTGATATGAATATGCATAACATTATTTTTCTACATGGGGATTATGGGTGGAATATTGTTTATAAATATACATAGTAACCTATTTAAACCATTTCTGATAAGTATATGCATGTCATTATTATTCAGTATGGGGATTATAGGTGGAATATTGTTTATAAATATACATAGGAACTGATTTAACCTGATAAGAATATGCACATAGTTATTTCTCTACATGGGGATTATGGGTGGAATAATGTTTGTAAATGTACATTGTAACCTATTTAACCCATTTCTCATAAGAATATGCATATAATTATTTTTCTACATGGGGATTATGGATGGAATATTGTTTTTAAACATACATAGGAATATATTTATCCAATTTCTTATAAAAATACGCATATAATTATTTTTCTACATATGGATTATGGGTGGAATATTGTTTATAAATATACATAGGAACGTATTTAAGCCATTTCTGATTAGATTATGCATATCATTTTTTTTCTATATGGGGTTTATGGGTGGAATATTGTTTATAAATATACATAGGAACCTAATTAAAGCATTTCTGATAAGAATATGCATATCATTTTTTTCTACATGGGGATTATTGGTGGAATATTGTTTATATACATACATAGGACCCTATTTAACCAATTTCTGATAAGAATATGCATATAAGTATTTTTCTACACAGGGATTATGGGTGAAATATTGTTTATAAATATACATAGGAACCTAATTAAAGCATTTCTGATAAGAATATGCATATAATATTTTTTCTGCATGGGGATTATAGTGGGAAATTGTTTAAAAAATATACATAGGAACCTATTTAACCCATTTCTGATAAGAATATGCATATAATTATTTTTCTACATAGGGATTATGAATGGAATATTCATTCTAGTTAAACATAGGGATTATGAATGGAATATTCATTCTAGTTAAACATACAAAGGAATATATTTAACCCATTTCTGATAAGAATACGAGTATAATTATTTTTCTACATGGGGATTATGGGTGGAATATTGTTTATAAATATACATAGGCACATAGTTAACCCAATTTCTGATAAGAATATGTATATAAGTATTTTTCTAGGGATTATGGGTGAAATAGTGTTTATTCATTTACATAGGAACATATTAAACATATTTCTGTTATGAATATGCATAAAATTATTTTTCTACATGGGGATTATGGGTGGAATATTGTTTATAAATATACATAGGACGCTATTTAACCCATTTTTGATACAAATATGCATATAATTATTTTTCTACATAGGGATTATTGGTGGAATACTGTTTTTAAATATACATAGTAACCTATTAAACCCATTTCTCATAAGAATATGCATATAACTATTTTTTTACATGGGGATTATGAATGGAATATTGTAGTTAAACATACATAGGAATATATTTAACCAATTTCTGATAAGAATATGCATATAAGTATTTTTCTACGTAGGGATGATGGGTGAAATATTGTTTATAAATATACATAGGGACCTATTTAGCCCATTTCTGATAAGAATATGCATATCATTATTTTTCTACATGGGGATTATGGGTTCAATATTATTTATAAATATACATAGGACCTATTTAACCAATTTTCTATTAAGAATATGCATATAATTATTTTTCTACATGGGGATTATAGTTAGAATATTGTTTATAAATATATATAGGAACCTATTTATGCCATTGCTTACAAAAATACGCATATCATTATTTTTCTACATATGGATTATGGGTGGAATATTGTTTATCAATATGCATTGTAACCTATTTAACCCATTTCTGTTAACAATATGCATATAATTATTTTTATACATGGGGATTATGGATGGAATATTGTTTATAAATTTACATAGCAACATATTAAACCTATTTCTGATATGAATGTGCATCTAATCATATTGCTATATGTGGATTATGGGTTGAATATTGTTTATAAATATACATAGGAACGCGTTTAAGCCATTTCTGATAAGAATATGCATATAATTATTTTTCTACATGGGGATTATGGGTGGAATATTTTTGATACATTTACATAGGAACATATTAAACCTATTTCTGATATGAATATGCATAACATTATTTTTCTACATGGGGATGATGGGTGGAATATTGTTTATAAATATACATAGTAACCTATTTAACCCATTTCTCATAAGAATATGCATATAATTATTTTTCTACATGGGGATTATGGATGGAATATTGTTGTTAAACATACATAGGAATATATTTATCCCATTTATCCCATTTCTTATAAAAATACACATATAATTATGTTTCTACATTTGGATTATGGGTGGAATATTGTTTATAAATATACATAGGAACCTAATTAAAGAATTTCTGATAAGAATATGCATATAATTTATTTCTACATGGGGATTATTGGTGGAATATTGTTTATATACATACATAGGACCCTATTTAACCAATTTGTGATAAGAATATGCATATAAGTATTTTTCTACATAGGGATTATGGGTGAAATATTGTTTATAAATATACATAGGAACCTAATTAGGAATATATTAAACCCATTTCTGATAAGAATATGAATATAATTATTTTTCTACATGTGGATTGTTTGTGGAATATTGTTTATAAATATACATAGGAACGTATTTAAGCCATTTCTGATAAGAATATGCATATAATTATATTTCTACATGGGGATTATGGGTGGAATATTGTTTATACATTTACATAGGAACATATTAAACCTATTTCTGATATGAATATGCATAACATTATTTTTCTACATGGGGATTATGGGTGGAATATTGTTTATAAATATTTCTAGTAACCTATTTAACCCATTTCTGATAAGTATATGCATATAATTATTTTTCAGTATGGGGATTATAGGTGGAATATTGTTTATAAATATACATAGGAACTGATTTAACCCATTTCTGGTAAGAACATGCATATAATTATTTTCTACATAGGGATTAATGGCGGAATACTGTTTTTAAATATACATAGTAACTTTTTAACCCATTTCTCACAAGAATATACATATAATTATTTTTCTACATGGGGATTATGGATGGAATATTGTTTCTTAAACATACATAGGAATATATTTATCCAATTTCTTATAAAAATACACATATAATTATTTTGCTACATATGGATTATGGGTGGAATATTGTTTATAAATATACATAGGAACGTATTTAAGCCATTTCTGATAAGAATATGCATATAATTATTTTTCTACATGGGGATTATGGGTGGAATATTGTTTATACATTTACATAGGAACATATTAAACCTATTTCTGATATGAATATGCATAACATTATTTTTCTACATGGGGATTATGGGTGGAATATTGTTTATAAATATACATAGTAACCTAATTAACCCATTTCTGATAAGAATATGCACACAATTATTTCTCTACATGGGGATTATGGGTGGAATAATGTTTGTAAATATACACAGTAACCTATTTAACCCATTTCTCATAAGAATATGCATATAATTATTTTTCTACATGGGGATTATGGATGGAATATTGTTTTTAAACATACATAGGAATATATTTATCCAATTTCTTATAAAAATACGCATATAATTATTTTTCTACATATGGATTATGGGTGGAATATTATTTATAAATATACATAGGAACGTATTTAAGCCATTTCTGATAAGATTATGCATATCATTTTTTTTTATATGGGGTAATGGGTGGAATATTGTTTATAAATATACATAGGAACCTAATTAAAGCATTTCTGATAAGAGTATGCATATAATTTTTTTTCTACATGGGGATTATTGGTGGAATATTGTTTATATACATACATAGGACCCTATTTAAGCAATTTCTGATAAGAATATGCATATAAGTATTTTTCTACACAGGGATTATGGGTGAAATATTGTTTATAAATATACATAGGAACCTAATTAAAGCATTTCTGATAAGAATATGTATATAATATTTTTTCTGCATGGGGATTATAGTGGGAAATTGTTTAAAAAATATACATAGGAACCTATTTAACCCATTTCTGATAAGAATATGCATATAATTATTTTTCTACATAGGGATTATGAATGGAATATTCATTCTAGTTAAACATAGGGATTATGAATGGAATATTCATTCTAGTTAAACATACAAAGGAATATATTTAACCCATTTCTGATAAGAATACGAGTATAATTATTTTTCTACATGGGGATTATGGGTGGAATATTGTTTATAAATATACATAGGCACATAGTTAACCCAATTTCTGATAAGAATATGTATATAAGTATTTTTCTAGGGATTATGGGTGAAATAGTGTTTATTAATTTACATAGGAACATATTAAACATATTTCTGTTATGAATATGCATAAAATTATTTTTCTACATGGGGATTATGGGTGGAATATTGTTTATAAATATACATAGGATGCTATTTAACCCATTTTTGATACAAATATGCATATAATTATTTTTCTACATAGGGATTATTGGTGGAATACTGTTTTTAAATATACATAGTAACCTATTAAACCCATTTCTCATAAGAATATGCATATAACTATTTTTTTACATGGGGATTATGAATGGAATATTGTAGTTAAACATACATAGGAATATATTTAACCAATTTCTGATAAGAATATGCATATAAGTATTTTTCTACGTAGGGATGATGGGTGAAATATTGTTTATAAATATACATAGGGACCTATTTAGCCCATTTCTGATAAGAATATGCATATCATTATTTTTCTACATGGGGATTATGGGTTCAATATTATTTATAAATATACATAGGACCTATTTAACCAATTTTCTATTAAGAATATGCATATAATTATTTTTCTACATGGGGATTATAGTTAGAATATTGTTTATAAATATATATAGGAACCTATTTATGCCATTGCTTACAAAAATACGCATATCATTATTTTTCTACATATGGATTATGGGTGGAATATTGTTTATCAATATACATTGTAACCTATTTAACCCATTTCTGTTAACAATATGCATATAATTATTTTTATACATGGGGATTATGGATGGAATATTGTTTATAAATTTACATAGCAACATATTAAACCTATTTCTGATATGAATGTGCATCTAATCATATTGCTATATGTGGATTATGGGTTGAATATTGTTTATAAATATACATAGGAACGCGTTTAAGCCATTTCTGATAAGAATATGCATATAATTATTTTTCTACATGGGGATTATGGGTGGAATATTTTTGATACATTTACATAGGAACATATTAAACCTATTTCTGATATGAATATGCATAACATTATTTTTCTACATGGGGATTATGGGTGGAATATTGTTTATAAATATACATAGTAACCTATTTAACCCATTTCTCATAAGAATATGCATATAATTATTTTTCTACATGGGGATTATGGATGGAATATTGTTGTTAAACATACATAGGAATATATTTATCCCATTTATCCCATTTCTTATAAAAATACACATATAATTATTTTTCTACATTTGGATTATGGGTGGAATATTGTTTATAAATATACATAGGAACCTAATTAAAGAATTTCTGATAAGAATATGCATATAATTTATTTCTACATGGGGATTATTGGTGGAATATTGTTTATATACATACATAGGACCCTATTTAACCAATTTGTGATAAGAATATGCATATAAGTATTTTTCTACATAGGGATTATGGGTGAAATATTGTTTATAAATATACATAGGAACCTAATTAGGAATATATTAAACCCATTTCTGATAAGAATATGAATATAATTATTTTTCTACATGTGGATTGTTTGTGGAATATTGTTAATAAATATACATAGGAACGTATTTAAGCCATTTCTGATAAGAATATGCATATAATTATATTTCTACATGGGGATTATGGGTGGAATATTGTTTATACATTTACATAGGAACATATTAAACCTATTTCTGATATGAATATGCATAACATTATTTTTCTACATGGGGATTATGGGAGGAATATTGTTTATAAATATACATAGTAACCTAATTAACCCATTTCTGATAAGAATATGCACACAATTATTCCTCTACATGGGGATTATGGGTGGAATAATGTTTGTAAATATACACAGTAACCTATTTAACCCATTTCTCATAAGAATATGCATATAATTATTTTTCTACATGGGGATTATGGATGGAATATTGTTTTTAAACATACATAGGAATATATTTATCCAATTTCTTATAAAAATACGCATATAATTATTTTTCTACATATGGATTATGGGTGGAATATTGTTTATAAATATACATAGGAACGTATTTAAGCCATTTCTGATAAGATTATGCATATCATTTTTTTTCTATATGGGGTAATGGGTGGAATATTGTTTATAAATATACATAGGAACCTAATTAAAGCATTTCTGATAAGAGTATGCATATAATTTTTTTTCTACATGGGGATTATTGGTGGAATATTGTTTATATACATACATAGGACCCTATTTAAGCAATTTCTGATAAGAATATGCATATAAGTATTTTTCTACACAGGGATTATGGGTGAAATATTGTTTATAAATATACATAGGAACCTAATTAAAGCATTTCTGATAAGAATATGCATATAATATTTTTTCTGCATGGGGATTATAGTGGGAAATTGTTTAAAAAATATACATAGGAACCTATTTAACCCATTTCTGATAAGAATATGCATATAATTATTTTTCTACATAGGGATTATGAATGGAATATTCATTCTAGTTAAACATAGGGATTATGAATGGAATATTCATTCTAGTTAAACATACAAAGGAATATATTTAACCCATTTCTGATAAGAATACAAGTATAATTATTTTTCTACATGGGGATTATGGGTGGAATATTGTTTATACATTTACATAGGAACATATTAAACCTATTTCTGATATGAATATGCATAACATTATTTTTCTACATGGGGATTATGGGTGGAATATTGTTTATAAATATACATAGTAACCTAATTAACCCATTTCTGATAAGAATATGCACACAATTATTTCTCTACATGGGGATTATGGATGGAATAATGTTTGTAAATATACACAGTAACCTATTTAACCCATTTCTCATAAGAATATGCATATAATTATTTTTCTACATGGGGATTATGGATGGAATATTGTTTTTAAACATACATAGGAATATATTTATCCAATTTCTTATAAAAATACGCATATAATTATTTTTCTACATATGGATTATGGGTGGAATATTGTTTATAAATATACATAGGAACGTATTTAAGCCATTTCTGATAAGATTATGCATATCATTTTTTTTCTATATGGGGTAATGGGTGGAATATTGTTTATAAATATACAAAGGAACCTAATTAAAGCATTTCTGATAAGAGTATGCATATAATTTTTTTTCTACATGGGGATTATTGGTGGAATATTGTTTATATACATACATAGGACCCTATTTAAGCAATTTCTGATAAGAATATGCATATAAGTATTTTTCTACACAGGGATTATGGGTGAAATATTGTTTATAAATATACATAGGAACCTAATTAAAGCATTTCTGATAAGAATATGCATATAATATTTTTTCTGCATGGGGATTATAGTGGGAAATTGTTTAAAAAATATACATAGGAACCTATTTAACCCATTTCTGATAAGAATATGCATATAATTATTCTTCTACATAGGGATTATGAATGGAATATTCATTCTAGTTAAACATAGGGATTATGAATGGAATATTCATTCTAGTTAAACATACAAAGGAATATATTTAACCCATTTCTGATAAGAATACGAATATAATTATTTTTCTACATGAGGATTATGGGTGGAATATTGTTTATAAATATAAATAGGCACATAGTTAACCCAATTTCTGATAAGAATATGTATATAAGTATTTTTCTAGGGATTATGGGTGAAATAGTGTTTATTAATTTACATAGGAACATATTAAACCTATTTCTGATATGAATATGCATAAAATTATTTTTCTACATGGGGATTATGGGTGGAATATTGTTTATAAATTTACATAGCAACATATTAAACCTATTTCTGATATGAATGTGCATATAATTATATTGGTATATGGGGATTATGGGTTGAATATTGTTTATAAATATACATAGGAACGTATTTAAGCCATTTCTGATAAGAATATGCATATAATTATTTTTCTACATGGGGATTATGGATGGAATATTGTTTATACATTTACATAGGAACATATTAAACCTATTTCTGATATGAATATGCATAACATTATTTTTCTACATGGGGATTATGGGTGGAATATTGTTTATAAATATACATAGTAACCTATTTAACCCATTTCTGATAAGTATATGCATGTCATTATTATTCAGTATGGGGATTATAGGTGGAATATTGTTTATAAATATACATAGGAACTGATTTAACCTGATAAGAATATGCACATAATTATTTCTCTACATGGGGATTATGGGTGGAATAATGTTTGTAAATATACATAGTAACCTATTTAACCCATTTCTCATAAGAATATGCATATAATTATTTTTCTACATGGGGATTATGGATGGAATATTGTTTTTAAACATACATAGGAATATATTTATCCAATTTCTTATAAAAATACGCATATAATTATTTTTCTACATATGGATTATGGGTGGAATATTGTTTATAAATATACATAGGAACGTATTTAAGCCATTTCTGATTAGATTATGCATATCATTTTTTTTTCTATATGGGGTTATGGGTGGAATATTGTTTATAAATATACATAGGAACCTAATTAAAGGATTTCTGATAAGAATATGCATATAATTTTTTTTCTACATGGGGATTATTGGTGGAATATTGCTTATATACATACATAGGACCCTATTTAACCAATTTCTGATAAGAATATGCATATAAGTATTTTTCTACACAGGGATTATGGGTGAAATATTGTTTATAAATATACATAGGAACCTAATTAAAGCATTTCTGATAAGAATATGCATATAATATTTTTTCTGCATGGGGATTATAGTGGGAAATTGTTTAAAAAATATACATAGGAACCTATTTAACCCATTTCTGATAAGAATATGCATATAATTATTTTTCTACATAGGGATTATGAATGGAATATTCATTCTAGTTAAACATAGGGATTATGAATGGAATATTCATTCTAGTTAAACATACAAAGGAATATATTTAACCCATTTCTGATAAGAATACGAGTATAATTATTTTTCTACATGGGGATTATGGGTGGAATATTGTTTATAAATATACATAGGCACATAGTTAACCCAATTTCTGATAAGAATATGTATATAAGTATTTTTCTAGGGATTATGGGTGAAATAGTGTTTATTAATTTACATAGGAACATATTAAACATATTTCTGTTATGAATATGCATACAATTATTTTTCTACATGGGGATTATGGGTGGAATATTGTTTATAAATATACATAGGACGCTATTTAACCCATTTTTGATACAAATATGCATATAATTATTTTTCTACATAGGGATTATTGGTGGAATACTGTTTTTAAATATACATAGTAACCTATTAAACCCATTTCTCATAAGAATATGCATATAACTATTTTTTTACATGGGGATTATGAATGGAATATTGTAGTTAAACATACATAGGAATATATTTAACCAATTTCTGATAAGAATATGCATATAAGTATTTTTCTACGTAGGGATGATGGGTGAAATATTGTTTATAAATATACATAGGGACCTATTTAGCCCATTTCTGATAAGAATATGCATATCATTATTTTTCTACATGGGGATTATGGGTTCAATATTATTTATAAATATACATAGGACCTATTTAACCAATTTTCTATTAAGAATATGCATATAATTATTTTTCTATATGGGGATTATAGTTAGAATATTGTTTATAAATATATATAGGAACCTATTTATGCCATTGCTTACAAAAATACGCATATCATTATTTTTCTACATATGGATTATGGGTGGAATATTGTTTATCAATATACATTGTAACCTATTTAACCCATTTCTGTTAACAATATGCATATAATTATTTTTATACATGGGGATTATGGATGGAATATTGTTTATAAATTTACATAGCAACATATTAAACCTATTTCTGATATGAATGTGCATCTAATCATATTGCTATATGTGGATTATGGGTTGAATATTGTTTATAAATATACATAGGAACGCGTTTAAGCCATTTCTGATAAGAATATGCATATAATTATTTTTCTACATGGGGATTATGGGTGGAATATTTTTGATACATTTACATAGGAACATATTAAACCTATTTCTGATATGAATATGCATAACATTATTTTTCTACATGGGGATTATGGGTGGAATATTGTTTATAAATATACATAGTAACCTATTTAACCCATTTCTCATAAGAATATGCATATAATTATTTTTCTACATGGGGATTATGGATGGAATATTGTTGTTAAACATACATAGGAATATATTTATCCCATTTATCCCATTTCTTATAAAAATACACATATAATTATTTTTCTACATTTGGATTATGGGTGGAATATTGTTTATAAATATACATAGGAACCTAATTAAAGAATTTCTGATAAGAATATGCATATAATTTATTTCTACATGGGGATTATTGGTGGAATATTGTTTATATACATACATAGGACCCTATTTAACCAATTTGTGATAAGAATATGCATATAAGTATTTTTCTACATAGGGATTATGGGTGAAATATTGTTTATAAATATACATAGGAACCTAATTAGGAATATATTAAACCCATTTCTGATAAGAATATGAATATAATTATTTTTCTACATGTGGATTGTTTGTGGAATATTGTTTATAAATATACATAGGAACGTATTTAAGCCATTTCTGATAAGAATATGCATATAATTATATTTCTACATGGGGATTATGGGTGGAATATTGTTTATACATTTACATAGGAACATATTAAACCTATTTCTGATATGAATATGCATAACATTATTTTTCTACATGGGGATTATGGGTGGAATATTGTTTATAAATATACATAGTAACCTAATTAACCCATTTCTGATAAGAATATGCACACAATTATTTCTCTACATGGGGATTATGGGTGGAATAATGTTTGTAAATATACACAGTAACCTATTTAACCCATTTCTCATAAGAATATGCATATAATTATTTTTCTACATGGGGATTATGGATGGAATATTGTTTTTAAACATACATAGGAATATATTTATCCAATTTCTTATAAAAATACGCATATAATTATTTTTCTACATATGGATTATGGGTGGAATATTGTTTATAAATATACATAGGAACGTATTTAAGCCATTTCTGATAAGATTATGCATATCATTTTTTTTCTATATGGGGTAATGGGTGGAATATTGTTTATAAATATACATAGGAACCTAATTAAAGCATTTCTGATAAGAGTATGCATATAATTTTTTTTCTACATGGGGATTATTGGTGGAATATTGTTTATATACATACATAGGACCCTATTTAAGCAATTTCTGATAAGAATATGCATATAAGTATTTTTCTACACAGGGATTATGGGTGAAATATTGTTTATAAATATACATAGGAACCTAATTAAAGCATTTCTGATAAGAATATGCATATAATATTTTTTCTGCATGGGGATTATAGTGGGAAATTGTTTAAAAAATATACATAGGAACCTATTTAACCCATTTCTGATAAGAATATGCATATAATTATTCTTCTACATAGGGATTATGAATGGAATATTCATTCTAGTTAAACATAGGGATTATGAATGGAATATTCATTCTAGTTAAACATACAAAGGAATATATTTAACCCATTTCTGATAAGAATACGAATATAATTATTTTTCTACATGAGGATTATGGGTGGAATATTGTTTATAAATATAAATAGGCACATAGTTAACCCAATTTCTGATAAGAATATGTATATAAGTATTTTTCTAGGGATTATGGGTGAAATAGTGTTTATTAATTTACATAGGAACATATTAAACCTATTTCTGATATGAATATGCAAAAATTATTTTTCTACATGGGGATTATGGGTGGAATATTGTTTATAAATTTACATAGCAACATATTAAACCTATTTCTGATATGAATGTGCATAGAATTATATTGGTATATGGGGATTATGGGTTGAATATTGTTTATAAATATACATAGGAACGTATTTAAGCCATTTCTGATAAGAATATGCATATAATTATTTTTCTACATGGGGATTATGGATGGAATATTGTTTATACATTTACATAGGAACATATTAAACCTATTTCTGATATGAATATGCATAACATTATTTTTCTACATGGGGATTATGGGTGGAATATTGTTTATAAATATACATAGTAACCTATTTAACCCATTTCTGATAAGTATATGCATGTCATTATTATTCAGTATGGGGATTATAGGTGGAATATTGTTTATAAATATATATAGGAACTGATTTAACCTGATAAGAATATGCACATAGTTATTTCTCTACATGGGGATTATGGGTGGAATAATGTTTGTAAATGTACATTGTAACCTATTTAACCCATTTCTCATAAGAATATGCATATAATTATTTTTCTACATGGGGATTATGGATGGAATATTGTTTTTAAACATACATAGGAATATATTTATCCAATTTCTTATAAAAATACGCATATAATTATTTTTCTACATATGGATTATGGGTGGAATATTGTTTATAAATATACATAGGAACGTATTTAAGCCATTTCTGATTAGATTATGCATATCATTTTTTTTCTATATGGGGTTTATGGGTGGAATATTGTTTATAAATATACATAGGAACCTAATTAAAGCATTTCTGATAAGAATATGCATATAATTTTTTTTCTACATGGGGATTATTGGTGGAATATTGTTTATATACATACATAGGACCCTATTTAACCAATTTCTGATAAGAATATGCATATAAGTATTTTTCTACACAGGGATTATGGGTGAAATATTGTTTATAAATATACATAGGAACCTAATTAAAGCATTTCTGATAAGAATATGCATATAATATTTTTTCTGCATGGGGATTATAGTGGGAAATTGTTTAAAAAATATACATAGGAACCTATTTAACCCATTTCTGATAAGAATATGCATATAATTATTTTTCTACATAGGGATTATGAATGGAATATTCATTCTAGTTAAACATAGGGATTATGAATGGAATATTCATTCTAGTTAAACATACAAAGGAATATATTTAACCCATTTCTGATAAGAATACGAGTATAATTATTTTTCTACATGGGGATTATGGGTGGAATATTGTTTATAAATATACATAGGCACATAGTTAACCCAATTTCTGATAAGAATATGTATATAAGTATTTTTCTAGGGATTATGGGTGAAATAGTGTTTATTAATTTACATAGGAACATATTAAACATATTTCTGTTATGAATATGCATAAAATTATTTTTCTACATGGGGATTATGGGTGGAATATTGTTTATAAATATACATAGGACGCTATTTAACCCATTTTTGATACAAATATGCATATAATTATTTTTCTACATAGGGATTATTGGTGGAATACTGTTTTTAAATATACATAGTAACCTATTAAACCCATTTCTCATAAGAATATGCATATAACTATTTTTTTACATGGGGATTATGAATGGAATATTGTAGTTAAACATACATAGGAATATATTTAACCAATTTCTGATAAGAATATGCATATAAGTATTTTTCTATGTAGGGATGATGGGTGAAATATTGTTTATAAATATACATAGGGACCTATTTAGCCCATTTCTGATAAGAATATGCATATCATTATTTTTCTACATGGGGATTATGGGTTCAATATTATTTATAAATATACATAGGACCTATTTAACCAATTTTCTATTAAGAATATGCATATAATTATTTTTCTACATGGGGATTATAGTTAGAATATTGTTTATAAATATATATAGAAACCTATTTATGCCATTGCTTACAAAAATACGCATATCATTATTTTTCTACATATGGATTATGGGTGGAATATTGTTTATCAATATGCATTGTAACCTATTTAACCCATTTCTGTTAACAATATGCATATAATTATTTTTATACATGGGGATTATGGATGGAATATTGTTTATAAATTTACATAGCAACATATTAAACCTATTTCTGATATGAATGTGCATCTAATCATATTGCTATATGTGGATTATGGGTTGAATATTGTTTATAAATATACATAGGAACGCGTTTAAGCCATTTCTGATAAGAATATGCATATAATTATTTTTCTACATGGGGATTGTGGGTGGAATATTTTTGATACATTTACATAGGAACATGTTAAACCTATTTCTGATATGAATATGCATAACATTATTTTTCTACATGGGGATTATGGGTGGAATATTGTTTATAAATATACATAGTAACCTATTTAACCCATTTCTCATAAGAATATGCATATAATTATTTTTCTACATGGGGATTATGGATGGAATATTGTTGTTAAACATACATAGGAATATATTTATCCCATTTATCCCATTTCTTATAAAAATACACATATAATTATGTTTCTACATTTGGATTATGGGTGGAATATTGTTTATAAATATACATAGGAACCTAATTAAAGAATTTCTGATAAGAATATGCATATAATTTATTTCTACATGGGGATTATTGGTGGAATATTGTTTATATACATACATAGGACCCTATTTAACCAATTTGTGATAAGAATATGCATATAAGTATTTTTCTACATAGGGATTATGGGTGAAATATTGTTTATAAATATACATAGGAACCTAATTAGGAATATATTAAACCCATTTCTGATAAGAATATGAATATAATTATTTTTCTACATGTGGATTGTTTGTGGAATATTGTTTATAAATATACATGGGAACGTATTTAAGCCATTTCTGATAAGAATATGCATATAATTATATTTCTACATGGGGATTATGGGTGGAATATTGTTTATACATTTACATAGGAACATATTAAACCTATTTCTGATATGAATATGCATAACATTATTTTTCTACATGGGGATTATGGGTGGAATATTGTTTATAAATATTTCTAGTAACCTATTTAACCCATTTCTGATAAGAACATGCATATAATTATTTTCTACATAGGGATTAATGGCGGAATACTGTTTTTAAATATACATAGTAACTTTTTAACCCATTTCTCACAAGAATATACATATAATTATTTTTCTACATGGGGATTATGGATGGAATATTGTTTCTTAAACATACATAGGAATATATTTATCCAATTTCTTATAAAAATACACATATAATTATTTTGCTACATATGGATTATGTGTGGAATATTGTTTATAAATATACATAGGAACGTATTTAAGCCATTTCTGATAAGAATATGCATATAATTATTTTTCTACATGGGGATTATGGGTGGAATATTGTTTATACATTTACATAGGAACATATTAAACCTATTTCTGATATGAATATGCATAACATTATTTTTCTACATGGGGATTATGGGTGGAATATTGTTTATAAATATACATAGTAACCTAATTAACCCATTTCTGATAAGAATATGCACACAATTATTTCTCTACATGGGGATTATGGGTGGAATAATGTTTGTAAATATACACAGTAACCTATTTAACCCATTTCTCATAAGAATATGCATATAATTATTTTTCTACATGGGGATTATGGATGGAATATTGTTTTTAAACATACATAGGAATATATTTATCCAATTTCTTATAAAAATACGCATATAATTATTTTTCTACATATGGATTATGGGTGGAATATTGTTTATAAATATACATAGGAACGTATTTAAGCCATTTCTGATAAGATTATGCATATCATTTTTTTTCTATATGGGGTAATGGGTGGAATATTGTTTATAAATATACATAGGAACCTAATTAAAGCATTTCTGATAAGAGTATGCATATAATTTTTTTTCTACATGGGGATTATTGGTGGAATATTGTTTATATAAATACATAGGACCCTATTTAAGCAATTTCTGATAAGAATATGCATATACGTATTTTTCTACACAGGGATTATGGGTGAAATATTGTTTATAAATATACATAGGAACCTAATTAAAGCATTTCTGATAAGAATATGCATATAATATTTTTTCTGCATGGTGATTTTAGTGGGAAATTGTTTAAAAAATATACATAGGAACCTATTTAACCCATTTCTGATAAGAATATGCATATAATTATTCTTCTACATAGGGATTATGAATGGAATATTCATTCTAGTTAAACATAGGGATTATGAATGGAATATTCATTCTAGTTAAACATACAAAGGAATATATTTAACCCATTTCTGATAAGAATACGAATATAATTATTTTTCTACATGAGGATTATGGGTGGAATATTGTTTATAAATATAAATAGGCACATAGTTAACCCAATTTCTGATAAGAATATGTATATAAGTATTTTTCTAGGGATTATGGGTGAAATAGTGTTTATTAATTTACATAGGAACATATTAAACCTATTTCTGATATGAATATGCATAAAATTATTTTTCTACATGGGGATTATGGGTGGAATATTGTTTATAAATTTACATAGCAACATATTAAACCTATTTCTGATATGAATGTGCATATAATTATATTGGTATATGGGGATTATGGGTTGAATATTGTTTATAAATATACATAGGAACGTATTTAAGCCATTTCTGATAAGAATATGCATATAATTATTTTTCTACATGGGGATTATGGATGGAATATTGTTTATACATTTACATAGGAACATATTAAACCTATTTCTGATATGAATATGCATAACATTATTTTTCTACATGGGGATTATGGGTGGAATATTGTTTATAAATATACATAGTAACCTATTTAACCCATTTCTGATAAGTATATGCATGTCATTATTATTCAGTATGGGGATTATAGGTGGAATATTGTTTATAAATATACATAGGAACTGATTTAACCTGATAAGAATAGGCACATAGTTATTTCTCTATATGGGGATTATGGGTGGAATAATGTTTGTAAATATACATAGTAACCTATTTAACCCATTTCTCATAAGAATATGCATATAATTATTTTTCTACATGGGGATTATGAATGGAATATTGTTTTTAAACATACATAGGAATATATTTATCCAATTTCTTATAAAAATACGCATATAATTATTTTTCTACATATGGATTATGGGTGGAATATTGTTTATAAATATACATAGGAACGTATTTAAGCCATTTCTGATTAGATTATGCATATCATTTTTTTTCTATATGGGGTTATGGGTGGAATATTGTTTATAAATATACATAGGAACCTAATTAAAGCATTTCTGATAAGAATATGCATATAATTTTTTTTCTACATGGGGATTATTGGTGGAATATTGTTTATATACATACATAGGACCCTATTTAACCAATTTCTGATAAGAATATGCATATAAGTATTTTTCTACACAAGGATTATGGGTGAAATATTGTTTATAAATATACATAGGAACCTAATTAAAGCATTTCTGATAAGAATATGCATATAATATTTTTTCTGCATGGGGATTATAGTGGGAAATTGTTTAAAAAATATACATAGGAACCTATTTAACCCATTTCTGATAAGAATATGCATATAATTATTTTTCTACATAGGGATTATGAATGGAATATTCATTCTAGTTAAACATAGGGATTATGAATGGAATATTCATTCTAGTTAAACATACAAAGGAATATATTTAACCCATTTCTGATAAGAATACGAATATAATTATTTTTCTACATGGGGATTATGGGTGGAATATTGTTTATAAATATACATAGGCACATAGTTAACCCAATTTCTGATAAGAATATGTATATAAGTATTCTTCTAGGGATTATAGGTGAAATAGTGTTTATTAATTTACATAGGAACATATTAAACATATTTCTGTTATGAATATGCATAAAATTATTTTTCTACATGGGGATTATGGGTGGAATATTGTTTATAAATATACATAGGACGCTATTTAACCCATTTTTGATACAAATATGCATATAATTATTTTTCTACATAGGGATTATTGGTGGAATACTGTTTTTAAATATACATAGTAACCTATTAAACCCATTTCTCATAAGAATATGCATATAACTATTTTTTTACATGGGGATTATGAATGGAATATTGTAGTTAAACATACATAGGAATATATTTAACCAATTTCTGATAAGAATATGCATATAAGTATTTTTCTACGTAGGGATGATGGGTGAAATATTGTTTATAAATATACATAGGGACCTATTTAGCCCATTTCTGATAAGAATATGCATATCATTATTTTTCTACATGGGGATTATGGGTTCAATATTGTTTATAAATATACATAGGACCTATTTAACCAATTTTCTATTAAGAATATGCATATAATTATTTTTCTACATGGGGATTATAGTTAGAATATTGTTTATAAATATATATTGGTACCTATTTATGCCATTGCTTACAAAAATACGCATATCATTATTTTTCTACATATGGATTATGGGTGGAATATTGTTTATCAATATACATTGTAACCTATTTAACCAATTTCTGTTAACAATATGCATATAATTATTTTTTTACATGGGGATTATGGATGGAATATTGTTTATAAATTTACATAGCAACATATTAAACCTATTTCTGATATGAATGTGCATCTAATCATATTGCTATATGTGGATTATGGGTTGAATATTGTTTATAAATATACATAGGAACGCGTTTAAGCCATTTCTGATAAGAATATGCATATAATTATTTTTCTACATGGGGATTATGGGTGGAATATTTTTGATACATTTACATAGGAACATATTAAACCTATTTCTGATATGAATATGCATAACATTATTTTTCTACATGGGGATTATGGGTGGAATATTGTTTATAAATATACATAGTAACCTATTTAACCCATTTCTCATAAGAATATGCATATAATTATTTTTCTACATGGGGATTATGGATGGAATATTGTTGTTAAACATACATAGGAATATATTTATCCCATTTATCCCATTTCTTATAAAAATAAACATATCATTATTTTTCTACATTTGGATTATGGGTGGAATATTGTTTATAAATATACATAGGAACCTAATTAAAGAATTTCTGATAAGAATATGCATATAATTTATTTCTACATGGGGATTATTGGTGGAATATTGTTTATATACATACATAGGACCCTATTTAACCAATTTGTGATAAGAATATGCATATAAGTATTTTTCTACATAGGGATTATGGGTGAAATATTGTTTATAAATATACATAGGAACCTAATTAGGAATATATTAAACCCATTTCTGATAAGAATATGAATATAATTATTTTTCTACATGTGGATTGTTTGTGGAATATTGTTTATAAATATACATAGGAACGTATTTAAGCCATTTCTGATAAGAATATGCATATAATTATATTTCTACATGGGGATTATGGGTGGAATATTGTTTATACATTTACATAAGAACATATTAAACCTATTTCTGATATGAATATGCATAACATTATTTTTCTACATGGGGATTATGGGTGGAATATTGTTTATAAATATACATAGTAACCTATTTAACCCATTTCTGATAAGTATATGCATATAATTATTTTTCAGTATGGGGATTATAGGTGGAATATTGTTTATAAATATACATAGGAACTGATTTAACCCATTTCTGGTAAGAACATGCATATAATTATTTTCTACATAGGGATTAATGGCGGAATACTGTTTTTAAATATACATAGTAACTTTTTAACCCATTTCTCACAAGAATATACATATAATTATTTTTCTACATGGGGATTATGGATGGAATATTGTTTCTTAAACATACATAGGAATATATTTATCCAATTTCTTATAAAAATACACATATAATTATTTTGCTACATATGGATTATGGGTGGAATATTGTTTATAAATATACATAGGAACGTATTTAAGCCATTTCTGATAAGAATATGCATATAATTATTTTTCTACATGGGGATTATGGGTGGAATATTGTTTATACATTTACATAGGAACATATTAAACCTATTTCTGATATGAATATGCATAACATTATTTTTCTACATGGGGATTATGGGTGGAATATTGTTTATAAATATACATAGTAACCTAATTAACCCATTTCTGATAAGAATATGCACACAATTATTTCTCTACATGGGGATTATGGGTGGAATAATGTTTGTAAATATACACAGTAACCTATTTAACCCATTTCTCATAAGAATATGCATATAATTATTTTTCTACATGGGGATTATGGATGGAATATTGTTTTTAAACATACATAGGAATATATTTATCCAATTTCTTATAAAAATACGCATATAATTATTTTTCTACATATGGATTATGGGTGGAATATTGTTTATAAATATACATAGGAACGTATTTAAGCCATTTCTGATAAGATTATGCATATCATTTTTTTTCTATATGGGGTAATGGGTGGAATATTGTTTATAAATATACATAGGAACCTAATTAAAGCATTTCTGAAAAGAGTGTGCATATAATTTTTTTTCTACATGGGGATTATTGGTGGAATATTGTTTATATACATACATAGGACCCTATTTAAGCAATTTCTGATAAGAATATGCATATAAGTATTTTTCTACACAGGGATTATGGGTGAAATATTGTTTATAAATATACATAGGAACCTAATTAAAGCATTTCTGATAAGAATATACATATAATATTTTTTCTGCATGGGGATTATAGTGGGAAATTGTTTAAAAAATATACATAGGAACCTATTTAACCCATTTCTGATAAGAATATGCATATAATTATTCTTCTACATAGGGATTATGAATGGAATATTCATTCTAGTTAAACATAGGGATTATGAATGGAATATTCATTCTAGTTAAACATACAAAGGAATATATTTAACCCATTTCTGATAAGAATACGAATATAATTATTTTTCTACATGAGGATTATGGGTGGAATATTGTTTATAAATATAAATAGGCACATAGTTAACCCAATTTCTGATAAGAATATGTATATAAGTATTTTTCTAGGGATTATGGGTGAAATAGTGTTTATTAATTTACATAGGAACATATTAAACCTATTTCTGATATGAATATGCATAAAATTATTTTTCTACATGGGGATTATGGGTGGAATATTGTTTATAAATTTACATAGCAACATATTAAACCTATTTCTGATATGAAAGTGCATATAATTATATTGGTATATGGGGATTATGGGTTGAATATTGTTTATAAATATACATAGGAACGTATTTAAGCCATTTCTGATAAGAATATGCATATAATTATTTTTCTACATGGGGATTATGGATGGAATATTGTTTATACATTTACATAGGAACATATTAAACCTATTTCTGATATGAATATGCATAACAATATTTTTCTACATGGGGATTATGGGTGGAATATTGTTTATAAATATACATAGTAACCTATTTAAACCATTTCTGATAAGTATATGCATGTCATTATTATTCAGTATGGGGATTATAGGTGGAATATTGTTTATAAATATACATAGGAACTGATTTAACCTGATAAGAATATGCACATAGTTATTTCTCTACATGGGGATTATGGGTGGAATAATGTTTGTAAATATACATAGTAACCTATTTAACCCATTTCTCATAAGAATATGCATATAATTATTTTTCTACATGGGGATTATGGATGGAATATTGTTTTTAAACATACATAGGAATATATTTATCCAATTTCTTATAAAAATACGCATATAATTATTTTTCTACATATGGATTATGGGTGGAATATTGTTTATAAATATACATAGGAACGTATTTAAGCCATTTCTGATTAGATTATGCATATCATTTTTTTTCTATATGGGGTTATGGGTGGAATATTGTTTATAAATATACATAGGAACCTAATTAAAGCATTTCTGATAAGAATATGCATATAATTTTTTTTCTACATGGGGATTATTGGTGGAATATTGTTTATATACATACAAAGGACCCTATTTAAGCAATTTCTGATAAGAATATGCATATAAGTATTTTTCTACACAGGGATTATGGGTGAAATATTGTTTATAAATATACATAGGAACCTAATTAAAGCATTTCTGATAAGAATATGCATATAATATTTTTTCTGCATGGGGATTATAGTGGGAAATTGTTTAAAAAATATACATAGGAACCTATTTAACCCATTTCTGATAAGAATATGCATATAATTATTTTTCTACATAGGGATTATGAATGGAATATTCATTCTAGTTAAACATAGGGATTATGAATGGAATATTCATTCTAGTTAAACATACAAAGGAATATATTTAACCCATTTCTGATAAGAATATGAGTATAATTATTTTTCTACATGGGGATTATGGGTGGAATATTGTTTATAAATATACGTAGGCACATAGTTAACCCAATTTCTGATAAGAATATGTATATAAGTATTTTTCTAGGGATTATGGGTGAAATAGTGTTTATTAATTTACATAGGAACATATTAAACATATTTCTGTTATGAATATGCATAAAATTATTTTTCTACATGGGGATTATGGGTGGAATATTGTTTATAAATATACATAGGACGCTATTTAACCCATTTTTGATACAAATATGCATATAATTATTTTTCTACATAGGGATTATTGTTGGAATACTGTTTTTAAATATACATAGTAACCTATTAAACCCATTTCTCATAAGAATATGCATATAACTATTTTTTTACATGGGGATTATGAATGGAATATTGTAGTTAAACATACATAGGAATATATTTAACCAATTTCTGATAAGAATATGCATATAAGTATTTTTCTACGTAGGGATGATGGGTGAAATATTGTTTATAAATATACATAGGGACCTATTTAGCCCATTTCTGATAAGAATATGCATATCATTATTTTTCTACATGGGGATTATGGGTTCAATATTATTTATAAATATACATAGGACCTATTTAACCAATTTTCTATTAAGAATATGCATATAATTATTTTTCTACATGGGGATTATAGTTAGAATATTGTTTATAAATATATATAGGAACCTATTTATGCCATTGCTTACAAAAATACGCATATCATTATTTTTCTACATATGGATTATGGGTGGAATATTGTTTATCAATATACATTGTAACCTATTTAACCCATTTCTGTTAACAATATGCATATAATTATTTTTTTACATGGGGATTATGGATGGAATATTGTTTATAAATTTACATAGCAACATATTAAACCTATTTCTGATATGAATGTGCATCTAATCATATTGCTATATGTGGATTATGGGTTGAATATTGTTTATAAATATACATAGGAACGCGTTTAAGCCATTTCTGATAAGAATATGCATATAATTATTTTTCTACATGGGGATTATGGGTGGAATATTTTTGATACATTTACATAGGAACATATTAAACCTATTTCTGATATGAATATGCATAACATTATTTTTCTACATGGGGATTATGGGTGGAATATTAATTATAAATATACATAGTAACCTATTTAACCCATTTCTCATAAGAATATGCATATAATTATTTTTCTACATGGGGATTATGAATGGAATATTGTTGTTAAACATACATAGGAATATATTTATCCCATTTATCCCATTTCTTATAAAAATACACATATCATTATTTTTCTACATTTGGATTATGGGTGGAATATTGTTTATAAATATATACAGGAACCTAATTAAAGAATTTCTGATAAGAATATGCATATAATTTATTTCTACATGGGGATTATTGGTGGAATATTGTTTATATACATACATAAGACCCTATTTAACCAATTTGTGATAAGAATATGCATATAAGTATTTTTCTACATAGGGATTATGGGTGAAATATTGTTTATAAATATACATAGGAACCTAATTAGGAATATATTAAACCCATTTCTGATAAGAATATGAATATAATTATTTTTCTACATGTGGATTGTTTATGGAATATTGTTTATAAATATATATAGGAACGTATTTAAGCCATTTCTGATAAGAATATGCATATAATTATATTTCTACATGGGGATTATGGGTGGAATATTGTTTATACATTTACATAGGAACATATTAAACATATTTCTGATATGAATATGCATAACATTATTTTTCTACATGGGGATTATGGGTGGAATATTGTTTATAAATATACATAGTAACCTATTTAACCCATTTCTGATAAGTATATGCATATAATTATTTTTCAGTATGGGGATTATAGGTGGAATATTGTTTATAAATATACATAGGAACTGATTTAACCCATTTCTGGTAAGAACATGCATATAATTATTTTCTACATAGGGATTAATGGCGGAATACTGTTTTTAAATATACATAGTAACTTTTTAACCCATTTCTCATAAGAATATACATATAATTATTTTTCTACATGGGGATTATGGATGGAATATTGTTTCTTAAACATACATAGGAATATATTTATCCAATTTCTTATAAAAATACACATATAATTATTTTGCTACATATGGATTATGGGTGGAATATTGTTTATAAATATACATAGGAACGTATTTAAGCCATTTCTGATAAGAATATGCATATAATTATTTTTCTACATGGGGATTATGGGTGGAATATTGTTTATACATTTACATAGGAACATATTAAACCTATTTCTGATATGAATATGCATAACATTATTTTTCTACATGGGGATTATGGGTGGAATATTGTTTATAAATATACATAGTAACCTAATTAACCCATTTCTGATAAGAATATGCACACAATTATTTCTCTACATGGGGATTATGGGTGGAATAATGTTTGTAAATATACACAGTAACCTATTTAACCCATTTCTCATAAGAATATGCATATAATTATTTTTCTACATGGGGATTATGGATGGAATATTGTTTTTAAACATACATAGGAATATATTTATCCAATTTCTTATAAAAATACGCATATAATTATTTTTCTACATATGGATTATGGGTGGAATATTGTTTATAAATATACATAGGAACGTATTTAAGCCATTTCTGATAAGATTATGCATATCATTTTTTTTCTATATGGGGTAATGGGTGGAATATTGTTTATAAATATACATAGGAACCTAATTAAAGCATTTCTGATAAGAGTATGCATATAATTTTTTTTCTACATGGGGATTATTGGTGGAATATTGTTTATATAAATACATAGGACCCTATTTAAGCAATTTCTGATAAGAATATGCATATACGTATTTTTCTACACAGGGATTATGGGTGAAATATTGTTTATAAATATACATAGGAACCTAATTAAAGCATTTCTGATAAGAATATGCATATAATATTTTTTCTGCATGGTGATTTTAGTGGGAAATTGTTTAAAAAATATACATAGGAACCTATTTAACCCAATATTCATTCTAGTTAAACATAGGGATTATGAATGGAATATTCATTCTAGTTAAACATACAAAGGAATATATTTAACCCATTTCTGATAAGAATACGAATATAATTATTTTTCTACATGAGGATTATGGGTGGAATATTGTTTATAAATATAAATAGGCACATAGTTAACCCAATTTCTGATAAGAATATGTATATAAGTATTTTTCTAGGGATTATGGGTGAAATAGTGTTTATTAATTTACATAGGAACATATTAAACCTATTTCTGATATGAATATGCATAAAATTATTTTTCTACATGGGGATTATGGGTGGAATATTGTTTATAAATTTACATAGCAACATATTAAACCTATTTCTGATATGAATGTGCATATAATTATATTGGTATATGGGGATTATGGGTTGAATATTGTTTATAAATATACATAGGAACGTATTTAAGCCATTTCTGATAAGAATATGCATATAATTATTTTTCTACATGGGGATTATGGATGGAATATTGTTTATACATTTACATAGGAACATATTAAACCTATTTCTGATATGAATATGCATAACATTATTTTTCTACATTGGGATTATGGGTGGAATATTGTTTATAAATATACATAGTAACCTATTTAACCCATTTCTGATAAGTATATGCATGTCATTATTATTCAGTATGGGGATTATAGGTGGAATATTGTTTATAAATATACATAGGAACTGATTTAACCTGATAAGAATAGGCACATAGTTATTTCTCTATATGGGGATTATGGGTGGAATAATGTTTGTAAATATACATAGTAACCTATTTAACCCATTTCTCATAAGAATATGCATATAATTATTTTTCTACATGGGGATTATGAATGGAATATTGTTTTTAAACATACATAGGAATATATTTATCCAATTTCTTATAAAAATACGCATATAATTATTTTTCTACATATGGATTATGGGTGGAATATTGTTTATAAATATACATAGGAACGTATTTAAGCCATTTCTGATTAGATTATGCATATCATTTTTTTTCTATATGGGGTTATGGGTGGAATATTGTTTATAAATATACATAGGAACCTAATTAAAGCATTTCTGATAAGAATATGCATATAATTTTTTTTCTACATGGGGATTATTGGTGGAATATTGTTTATATACATACATAGGACCCTATTTAACCAATTTCTGATAAGAATATGCATATAAGTATTTTTCTACACAGGGATTATGGGTGAAATATTGTTTATAAATATACATAGGAACCTAATTAAAGCATTTCTGATAAGAATATGCATATAATATTTTTTCTGCATGGGGATTATAGTGGGAAATTGTTTAAAAAATATACATAGGAACCTATTTAACCCATTTCTGATAAGAATATGCATATAATTATTTTTCTACATAGGGATTATGAATGGAATATTCATTCTAGTTAAACATAGGGATTATGAATGGAATATTCATTCTAGTTAAACATACAAAGGAATATATTTAACCCATTTCTGATAAGAATACGAATATAATTATTTTTCTACATGGGGATTATGGGTGGAATATTGTTTATAAATATACATAGGCACATAGTTAACCCAATTTCTGATAAGAATATGTATATAAGTATTCTTCTAGGGATTATAGGTGAAATAGTGTTTATTAATTTACATAGGAACATATTAAACATATTTCTGTTATGAATATGCATAAAATTATTTTTCTACATGGGGATTATGGGTGGAATATTGTTTATAAATATACATAGGACGCTATTTAACCCATTTTTGATACAAATATGCATATAATTATTTTTCTACATAGGGATTATTGGTGGAATACTGTTTTTAAATATACATAGTAACCTATTAAACCCATTTCTCATAAGAATATGCATATAACTATTTTTTTACATGGGGATTATGAATGGAATATTGTAGTTAAACATACATAGGAATATATTTAACCAATTTCTGATAAGAATATGCATATAAGTATTTTTCTACGTAGGGATGATGGGTGAAATATTGTTTATAAATATACATAGGGACCTATTTAGCCCATTTCTGATAAGAATATGCATATCATTATTTTTCTACATGGGGATTATGGGTTCAATATTGTTTATAAATATACATAGGACCTATTTAACCAATTTTCTATTAAGAATATGCATATAATTATTTTTCTACATGGGGATTATAGTTAGAATATTGTTTATAAATATATATAGGTACCTATTTATGCCATTGCTTACAAAAATACGCATATCATTATTTTTCTACATATGGATTATGGGTGGAATATTGTTTATCAATATACATTGTAACCTATTTAACCCATTTCTGTTAACAATATGCATATAATTATTTTTTTACATGGGGATTATGGATGGAATATTGTTTATAAATTTACATAGCAACATATTAAACCTATTTCTGATATGAATGTGCATCTAATCATATTGCTATATGTGGATTATGGGTTGAATATTGTTTATAAATATACATAGGAACGCGTTTAAGTCATTTCTGATAAGAATATGCATATAATTATTTTTCTACATGGGGATTATGGGTGGAATATTTTTGATACATTTACATAGGAACATATTAAACCTATTTCTGATATGAATATGCATAACATTATTTTTCTACATGGGGATTATGGGTGGAATATTGTTTATAAATATACATAGTAACCTATTTAACCCATTTCTCATAAGAATATGCATATAATTATTTTTCTACATGGGGATTATGGATGGAATATTGTTGTTAAACATACATAGGAATATATTTATCCCATTTATCCCATTTCTTATAAAAATAAACATATAATTATTTTTCTACATTTGGATTATGGGTGGAATATTGTTTATAAATATACATAGGAACCTAATTAAAGAATTTCTGATAAGAATATGCATATAATTTATTTCTACATGGGGATTATTGGTGGAATATTGTTTATATACATACATAGGACCCTATTTAACCAATTTGTGATAAGAATATGCATATAAGTATTTTTCTACATAGGGATTATGGGTGAAATATTGTTTATAAATATACATAGGAACCTAATTAGGAATATATTAAACCCATTTCTGATAAGAATATGAATATAATTATTTTTCTACATGTGGATTGTTTGTGGAATATTGTTTATAAATATACATAGGAACGTATTTAAGCCATTTCTGATAAGAATATGCATATAATTATATTTCTACATGGGGATTATGGGTGGAATATTGTTTATACATTTACATAAGAACATATTAAACCTATTTCTGATATGAATATGCATAACATTATTTTTCTACATGGGGATTATGGGTGGAATATTGTTTATAAATATACATAGTAACCTATTTAACCCATTTCTGATAAGTATATGCATATAATTATTTTTCAGTATGGGGATTATAGGTGGAATATTGTTTATAAATATACATAGGAACTGATTTAACCCATTTCTGGTAAGAACATGCATATAATTATTTTCTACATAGGGATTAATGGCGGAATACTGTTTTTAAATATACATAGTAACTTTTTAACCCATTTCTCACAAGAATATACATATAATTATTTTTCTACATGGGGATTATGGATGGAATATTGTTTCTTAAACATACATAGGAATATATTTATCCAATTTCTTATAAAAATACACATATAATTATTTTGCTACATATGGATTATGGGTGGAATATTGTTTATAAATATACATAGGAACGTATTTAAGCCATTTCTGATAAGAATATGCATTTAATTATTTTTCTACATGGGGATTATGGGTGGAATATTGTTTATACATTTACATAGGAACATATTAAACCTATTTCTGATATGAATATGCATAACATTATTTTTCTACATGGGGATTATGGGTGGAATATTGTTTATAAATATACATAGTAACCTAATTAACCCATTTCTGATAAGAATATGCACACAATTATTTCTCTACATGGGGATTATGGGTGGAATAATGTTTGTAAATATACACAGTAACCTATTTAACCCATTTCTCATAAGAATATGCATATAATTATTTTTCTACATGGGGATTATGGATGGAATATTGTTTTTAAACATACATAGGAATATATTTATCCAATTTCTTATAAAAATACGCATATAATTATTTTTCTACATATGGATTATGGGTGGAATATTGTTTATAAATTTACATAGGAACGTATTTAAGCCATTTCTGATAAGATTATGCATATCATTTTTTTTCTATATGGGGTAATGGGTGGAATATTGTTTATAAATATACATAGGAACCTAATTAAAGCATTTCTGAAAAGAGTGTGCATATAATTTTTTTTCTACATGGGGATTATTGGTGGAATATTGTTTATATACATACATAGGACCCTATTTAAGCAATTTCTGATAAGAATATGCATATAAGTATTTTTCTACACAGGGATTATGGGTGAAATATTGTTTATAAATATACATAGGAACCTAATTAAAGCATTTCTGATAAGAATATACATATAATATTTTTTCTGCATGGGGATTATAGTGGGAAATTGTTTAAAAAATATAGATAGGAACCTATTTAACCCATTTCTGATAAGAATATGCATATAATTATTCTTCTACATAGGGATTATGAATGGAATATTCATTCTAGTTAAACATAGGGATTATGAATGGAATATTCATTCTAGTTAAACATACAAAGGAATATATTTAACCCATTTCTGATAAGAATACGAATATAATTATTTTTCTACATGAGGATTATGGGTGGAATATTGTTTATAAATATAAATAGGCACATAGTTAACCCAATTTCTGATAAGAATATGTATATAAGTATTTTTCTAGGGATTATGGGTGAAATAGTGTTTATTAATTTACATAGGAACATATTAAACCTATTTCTGATATGAATATGCATAAAATTATTTTTCTACATGGGGATTATGGGTGGAATATTGTTTATAAATTTACATAGCAACATATTAAACCTATTTCTGATATGAAAGTGCATATAATTATATTGGTATATGGGGATTATGGGTTGAATATTGTTTATAAATATACATAGGAACGTATTTAAGCCATTTCTGATAAGAATATGCATATAATTATTTTTCTACATGGGGATTATGGATGGAATATTGTTTATACATTTACATAGGAACATATTAAACCTATTTCTGATATGAATATGCATAACAATATTTTTCTACATGGGGATTATGGGTGGAATATTGTTTATAAATATACATAGTAACCTATTTAAACCATTTCTGATAAGTATATGCATGTCATTATTATTCAGTATGGGGATTATAGGTGGAATATTGTTTATAAATATACATAGGAACTGATTTAACCTGATAAGAATATGCACATAGTTATTTCTCTACATGGGGATTATGGGTGGAATAATGTTTGTAAATATACATAGTAACCTATTTAACCCATTTCTCATAAGAATATGCATATAATTATTTTTCTACATGGGGATTATGGATGGAATATTGTTTTTAAACATACATAGGAATATATTTATCCAATTTCTTATAAAAATACGCATATAATTATTTTTCTACATATGGATTATGGGTGGAATATTGTTTATAAATATACATAGGAACGTATTTAAGCCATTTCTGATAAGAATACGAGTATAATTATTTTTCTACATGGGGATTATGGGTGGAATATTGTTTATAAATATACGTAGGCACATAGTTAACCCAATTTCTGATAAGAATATGTATATAAGTATTTTTCTAGGGATTATGGGTGAAATAGTGTTTATTAATTTACATAGGAACATATTAAACATATTTCTGTTATGAATATGCATACAATTATTTTTCTACATGGGGATTATGGGTGGAATATTGTTTATAAATATACATAGGACGCTATTTAACCCATTTTTGATACAAATATGCATATAATTATTTTTCTACATAGGGATTATTGGTGGAATACTGTTTTTAAATATACATAGTAACCTATTAAACCCATTTCTCATAAGAATATGCATATAACTATTTTTTTACATGGGGATTATGAATGGAATATTGTAGTTAAACATACATAGGAATATATTTAACCAATTTCTGATAAGAATATGCATATAAGTATTTTTCTACGTAGGGATGATGGGTGAAATATTGTTTATAAATATACATAGGGACCTATTTAGCCCATTTCTGATAAGAATATGCATATCATTATTTTTCTACATGGGGATTATGGGTTCAATATTATTTATAAATATACATAGGACCTATTTAACCAATTTTCTATTAAGAATATGCATATAATTATTTTTCTACATGGGGATTATAGTTAGAATATTGTTTATAAATATATATAGGAACCTATTTATGCCATTGCTTACAAAAATACGCATATCATTATTTTTCTACATATGGATTATGGGTGGAATATTGTTTATCAATATGCATTGTAACCTATTTAACCCATTTCTGTTAACAATATGCATATAATTATTTTTATACATGGGGATTATGGATGGAATATTGTTTATAAATTTACATAGCAACATATTAAACCTATTTCTGATATGAATGTGCATCTAATCATATTGCTATATGTGGATTATGGGTTGAATATTGTTTATAAATATACATAGGAACGCGTTTAAGCCATTTCTGATAAGAATATGCATATAATTATTTTTCTACATGGGGATTATGGGTGGAATATTTTTGATACATTTACATAGGAACATATTAAACCTATTTCTGATATGAATATGCATAACATTATTTTTCTTCATGGGGATGATGGGTGGAATATTGTTTATAAATATACATAGTAACCTATTTAACCCATTTCTCATAAGAATATGCATATAATTATTTTTCTACATGGGGATTATGGATGGAATATTGTTGTTAAACATACATAGGAATATATTTATCCCATTTATCCCATTTCTTATAAAAATACACATATAATTATGTTTCTACATTTGGATTATGGGTGGAATATTGTTTATAAATATACATAGGAACCTAATTAAAGAATTTCTGATAAGAATATGCATATAATTTATTTCTACATGGGGATTATTGGTGGAATATTGTTTATATACATACATAGGACCCTATTTAACCAATTTGTGATAAGAATATGCATATAAGTATTTTTCTACATAGGGATTATGGGTGAAATATTGTTTATAAATATACATAGGAACCTAATTAGGAATATATTAAACCCATTTCTGATAAGAATATGAATATAATTATTTTTCTACATGTGGATTGTTTGTGGAATATTGTTTATAAATATACATAGGAACGTATTTAAGCCATTTCTGATAAGAATATGCATATAATTATATTTCTACATGGGGATTATGGGTGGAATATTGTTTATACATTTACATAGGAACATATTAAACCTATTTCTGATATGAATATGCATAACATTATTTTTCTACATGGGGATTATGGGTGGAATATTGTTTATAAATATTTCTAGTAACCTATTTAACCCATTTCTGATAAGTATATGCATATAATTATTTTTCAGTATGGGGATTATAGGTGGAATATTGTTTATAAATATACATAGGAACTGATTTAACCCATTTCTGGTAAGAACATGCATATAATTATTTTCTACATAGGGATTAATGGCGGAATACTGTTTTTAAATATACATAGTAACTTTTTAACCCATTTCTCACAAGAATATACATATAATTATTTTTCTACATGGGGATTATGGATGGAATATTGTTTCTTAAACATACATAGGAATATATTTATCCAATTTCTTATAAAAATACACATATAATTATTTTGCTACATATGGATTATGGGTGGAATATTGTTTATAAATATACATAGGAACGTATTTAAGCCATTTCTGATAAGAATATGCATATAATTATTTTTCTACATGGGGATTATGGGTGGAATATTGTTTATACATTTACATAGGAACATATTAAACCTATTTCTGATATGAATATGCATAACATTATTTTTCTACATGGGGATTATGGGTGGAATATTGTTTATAAATATACATAGTAACCTAATTAACCCATTTCTGATAAGAATATGCACACAATTATTTCTCTACATGGGGATTATGGGTGGAATAATGTTTGTAAATATACACAGTAACCTATTTAACCCATTTCTCATAAGAATATGCATATAATTATTTTTCTACATGGGGATTATGGATGGAATATTGTTTTTAAACATACATAGGAATATATTTATCCAATTTCTTATAAAAATACGCATATAATTATTTTTCTACATATGGATTATGGGTGGAATATTGTTTATAAATATACATAGGAACGTATTTAAGCCATTTCTGATAAGATTATGCATATCATTTTTTTTCTATATGGGGTAATGGGTGGAATATTGTTTATAAATATACATAGGAACCTAATTAAAGCATTTCTGATAAGAGTATGCATATAATTTTTTTTCTACATGGGGATTATTGGTGGAATATTGTTTATATACATACATAGGACCCTATTTAAGCAATTTCTGATAAGAATATGCATATAAGTATTTTTCTACACAGGGATTATGGGTGAAATATTGTTTATAAATATACATAGGAACCTAATTAAAGCATTTCTGATAAGAATATGCATATAATATTTTTTCTGCATGGGGATTATAGTGGGAAATTGTTTAAAAAATATACATAGGAACCTATTTAACCCATTTCTGATAAGAATATGCATATAATTATTTTTCTACATAGGGATTATGAATGGAATATTCATTCTAGTTAAACATAGGGATTATGAATGGAATATTCATTCTAGTTAAACATACAAAGGAATATATTTAACCCATTTCTGATAAGAATACAAGTATAATTATTTTTCTACATGGGGATTATGGGTGGAATATTGTTTATAAATATACATAGGCACATAGTTAACCCAATTTCTGATAAGAGTATGTATATAAGTATTTTTCTAGGGATTATGGGTGAAATAGTGTTTATTAATTTACATAGGAACATATTAAACATATTTCTGTTATGAATATGCATAAAATCATTTTTCTACATGGGGATTATGGGTGGAATATTGTTTATAAATATACATAGGATGCTATTTAACCCATTTTTGATACAAATATGCATATAATTATTTTTCTACATAGGGATTATTGGTGGAATACTGTTTTTAAATATACATAGTAACCTATTAAACCCATTTCTCATAAGAATATGCATATAACTATTTTTTTACATGGGGATTATGAATGGAATATTGTAGTTAAACATACATAGGAATATATTTAACCAATTTCTGATAAGAATATGCATATAAGTATTTTTCTACGTAGGGATGATGGGTGAAATATTGTTTATAAATATACATAGGGACCTATTTAGCCCATTTCTGATAAGAATATGCATATCATTATTTTTCTACATGGGGATTATGGGTTCAATATTATTTATAAATATACATAGGACCTATTTAACCAATTTTCTATTAAAAATATGCATATAATTATTTTTCTACATGGGGATTATAGTTAGAATATTGTTTATAAATATATATATAGGAACCTATTTATGCCATTGCTTACAAAAATACGCATATCATTATTTTTCTACATATGGATTATGGGTGGAATATTGTTTATCAATATACATTGTAACCTATTTAACCCATTTCTGTTAACAATATGCATATAATTATTTTTATACATGGGGATTATGGATGGAATATTGTTTATAAATTTACATAGCAACATATTAAACCTATTTCTGATATGAATGTGCATCTAATCATATTGCTATATGTGGATTATGGGTTGAATATTGTTTATAAATATACATAGGAACGCGTTTAAGCCATTTCTGATAAGAATATGCATATAATTATTTTTCTACATGGGGATTATGGGTGGAATATTTTTGATACATTTACATAGGAACATATTAAACCTATTTCTGATATGAATATGCATAACATTATTTTTCTACATGGGGATTATGGGTGGAATATTGTTTATAAATATACATAGTAACCTAATTAACCCATTTCTGATAAGAATATGCACACAATTATTTCTCTACATGGGGATTATGGGTGGAATAATGTTTGTAAATATACACAGTAACCTATTTAACCCATTTCTCATAAGAATATGCATATAATTATTTTTCTACATGGGGATTATGGATGGAATATTGTTTTTAAACATACATAGGAATATATTTATCCAATTTCTTATAAAAATACGCATATAATTATTTTTCTACATATGGATTATGGGTGGAATATTGTTTATAAATATACATAGGAACGTATTTAAGCCATTTCTGATAAGATTATGCATATCATTTTTTTTCTATATGGGGTAATGGGTGGAATATTGTTTATAAATATACATAGGAACCTAATTAAAGCATTTCTGATAAGAGTATGCATATAATTTTTTTTCTACATGGGGATTATTGGTGGAATATTGTTTATATACATACATAGGACCCTATTTAAGCAATTTCTGATAAGAATATGCATATAAGTATTTTTCTACACAGGGATTATGGGTGAAATATTGTTTATAAATATACATAGGAACCTAATTAAAGCATTTCTGATAAGAATATGCATATAATATTTTTTCTGCATGGGGATTATAGTGGGAAATTGTTTAAAAAATATACATAGGAACCTATTTAACCCATTTCTGATAAGAATATGCATATAATTATTTTTCTACATAGGGATTATGAATGGAATATTCATTCTAGTTAAACATAGGGATTATGAATGGAATATTCATTCTAGTTAAACATACAAAGGAATATATTTAACCCATTTCTGATAAGAATACAAGTATAATTATTTTTCTACATGGGGATTATGGGTGGAATATTGTTTATAAATATACATAGGCACATAGTTAACCCAATTTCTGATAAGAGTATGTATATAAGTATTTTTCTAGGGATTATGGGTGAAATAGTGTTTATTAATTTACATAGGAACATATTAAACATATTTCTGTTATGAATATGCATAAAATCATTTTTCTACATGGGGATTATGGGTGGAATATTGTTTATAAATATACATAGGATGCTATTTAACCCATTTTTGATACAAATATGCATATAATTATTTTTCTACATAGGGATTATTGGTGGAATACTGTTTTTAAATATACATAGTAACCTATTAAACCCATTTCTCATAAGAATATGCATATAACTATTTTTTTACATGGGGATTATGAATGGAATATTGTAGTTAAACATACATAGGAATATATTTAACCAATTTCTGATAAGAATATGCATATAAGTATTTTTCTACGTAGGGATGATGGGTGAAATATTGTTTATAAATATACATAGGGACCTATTTAGCCCATTTCTGATAAGAATATGCATATCATTATTTTTCTACATGGGGATTATGGGTTCAATATTATTTATAAATATACATAGGACCTATTTAACCAATTTTCTATTAAAAATATGCATATAATTATTTTTCTACATGGGGATTATAGTTAGAATATTGTTTATAAATATATATATAGGAACCTATTTATGCCATTGCTTACAAAAATACGCATATCATTATTTTTCTACATATGGATTATGGGTGGAATATTGTTTATCAATATACATTGTAACCTATTTAACCCATTTCTGTTAACAATATGCATATAATTATTTTTATACATGGGGATTATGGATGGAATATTGTTTATAAATTTACATAGCAACATATTAAACCTATTTCTGATATGAATGTGCATCTAATCATATTGCTATATGTGGATTATGGGTTGAATATTGTTTATAAATATACATAGGAACGCGTTTAAGCCATTTCTGATAAGAATATGCATATAATTATTTTTCTACATGGGGATTATGGGTGGAATATTTTTGATACATTTACATAGGAACATATTAAACCTATTTCTGATATGAATATGCATAACATTATTTTTCTACATGGGGATTATGGGTGGAATATTGTTTATAAATATACATAGTAACCTATTTAACCCATTTCTCATAAGAATATGCATATAATTATTTTTCTACATGGGGATTATGGATGGAATATTGTTGTTAAACATACATAGGAATATATTTATCCCATTTATCCCATTTCTTATAAAAATACACATATAATTATTTTTCTACATTTGGATTATGGGTGGAATATTGTTTATAAATATACATAGGAACCTAATTAAAGAATTTCTGATAAGAATATGCATATAATTTATTTCTACATGGGGATTATTGGTGGAATATTGTTTATATACATACATAGGACCCTATTTAACCAATTTGTGATAAGAATATGCATATAAGTATTTTTCTACATAGGGATTATGGGTGAAATATTGTTTATAAATATACATAGGAACCTAATTAGGAATATATTAAACCCATTTCTGATAAGAATATGAATATAATTATTTTTCTACATGTGGATTGTTTGTGGAATATTGTTTATAAATATACATAGGAACGTATTTAAGCCATTTCTGATAAGAATATGCATATAATTATATTTCTACATGGGGATTATGGGTGGAATATTGTTTATACATTTACATAGGAACATATTAAACCTATTTCTGATATGAATATGCATAACATTATTTTTCTACATGGGGATTATGGGTGGAATATTGTTTATAAATATACATAGTAACCTATTTAACCCATTTCTGATAAGTATATGCATATAATTATTTTTCAGTATGGGGATTATAGGTGGAATATTGTTTATAAATATACATAGGAACTGATTTAACCCATTTCTGGTAAGAACATGCATATAATTATTTTCTACATAGGGATTAATGGCGGAATACTGTTTTTAAATATACATAGTAACTTTTTAACCCATTTCTCACAAGAATATACATATAATTATTTTTCTACATGGGGATTATGGATGGAATATTGTTTCTTAAACATACATAGGAATATATTTATCCAATTTCTTATAAAAATACACATATAATTATTTTGCTACATATGGATTATGGGTGGAATATTGTTTATAAATATACATAGGAACGTATTTAAGCCATTTCTGATAAGAATATGCATATAATTATTTTTCTACATGGGGATTATGGGTGGAATATTGTTTATACATTTACATAGGAACATATTAAACCTATTTCTGATATGAATATGCATAACATTATTTTTCTACATGGGGATTATGGGTGGAATATTGTTTATAAATATACATAGTAACCTAATTAACCCATTTCTGATAAGAATATGCACACAATTATTTCTCTACATGGGGATTATGGGTGGAATAATGTTTGTAAATATACACAGTAACCTATTTAACCCATTTCTCATAAGAATATGCATATAATTATTTTTCTACATGGGGATTATGGATGGAATATTGTTTTTAAACATACATAGGAATATATTTATCCAATTTCTTATAAAAATACGCATATAATTATTTTTCTACATATGGATTATGGGTGGAATATTGTTTATAAATATACATAGGAACGTATTTAAGCCATTTCTGATAAGATTATGCATATCATTTTTTTTCTATATGGGGTAATGGGTGGAATATTGTTTATAAATATACATATGAACCTAATTAAAGCATTTCTGATAAGAGTATGCATATCATTTTTTTTCTACATGGGGATTATTGGTGGAATATTGTTTATATACATACATAGGACCCTATTTAAGCAATTTCTGATAAGAATATGCATATAAGTATTTTTCTACACAGGGATTATGGGTGAAATATTGTTTATAAATATACATAGGAACCTAATTAAAGCATTTCTGATAAGAATATGCATATAATATTTTTTCTGCATGGGGATTATAGTGGGAAATTGTTTAAAAAATATACATAGGAACCTATTTAACCCATTTCTGATAAGAATATGCATATAATTATTCTTCTACATAGGGATTATGAATGGAATATTCATTCTAGTTAAACATAGGGATTATGAATGGAATATTCATTCTAGTTAAACATACAAAGGAATATATTTAACCCATTTCTGATAAGAATACGAATATAATTATTTTTCTACATGAGGATTATGGGTGGAATATTGTTTATAAATATAAATAGGCACATAGTTAACCCAATTTCTGATAAGAATATGTATATAACTATTTTTCTAGGGATTATGGGTGAAATAGTGTTTATTAATTTACATAGGAACATATTAAACCTATTTCTGATATGAATATGCATAAAATTATTTTTCTACATGGGGATTATGGGTGGAATATTGTTTATAAATTTACATAGCAACATATTAAACCTATTTCTGATATGAATGTGCATAGAATTATATTGGTATATGGGGATTATGGGTTGAATATTGTTTATAAATATACATAGGAACGTATTTAAGCCATTTCTGATAAGAATATGCATATAATTATTTTTCTACATGGGGATTATGGATGGAATATTGTTTATACATTTACATAGGAACATATTAAACCTATTTCTGATATGAATATGCATAACATTATTTTTCTACATGGGGATTATGGGTGGAATATTGTTTATAAATATACATAGTAACCTATTTAAACCATTTCTGATAAGTATATGCATGTCATTATTATTCAGTATGGGGATTATAGGTGGAATATTGTTTATAAATATACATAGGAACTGATTTAACCTGATAAGAATATGCACATAGTTATTTCTCTACATGGGGATTATGGGTGGAATAATGTTTGTAAATGTACATTGTAACCTATTTAACCCATTTCTCATAAGAATATGCATATAATTATTTTTCTACATGGGGATTATGGATGGAATATTGTTTTTAAACATACATAGGAATATATTTATCCAATTTCTTATAAAAATACGCATATAATTATTTTTCTACATATGGATTATGGGTGGAATATTGTTTATAAATATACATAGGAACGTATTTAAGCCATTTCTGATTAGATTATGCATATCATTTTTTTTCTATATGGGGTTTATGGGTGGAATATTGTTTATAAATATACATAGGAACCTAATTAAAGCATTTCTGATAAGAATATGCATATAATTTTTTTTCTACATGGGGATTATTGGTGGAATATTGTTTATATACATACATAGGACCCTATTTAACCAATTTCTGATAAGAATATGCATATAAGTATTTTTCTACACAGGGATTATGGGTGAAATATTGTTTATAAATATACATAGGAACCTAATTAAAGCATTTCTGATAAGAATATGCATATAATATTTTTTCTGCATGGGGATTATAGTGGGAAATTGTTTAAAAAATATACATAGGAACCTATTTAACCCATTTCTGATAAGAATATGCATATAATTATTTTTCTACATAGGGATTATGAATGGAATATTCATTCTAGTTAAACATAGGGATTATGAATGGAATATTCATTCTAGTTAAACATACAAAGGAATATATTTAACCCATTTCTGATAAGAATACGAGTATAATTATTTTTCTACATGGGGATTATGGGTGGAATATTGTTTATAAATATACATAGGCACATAGTTAACCCAATTTCTGATAAGAATATGTATATAAGTATTTTTCTAGGGATTATGGGTGAAATAGTGTTTATTAATTTACATAGGAACATATTAAACATATTTCTGTTATGAATATGCATAAAATTATTTTTCTACATGGGGATTATGGGTGGAATATTGTTTATAAATATACATAGGACGCTATTTAACCCATTTTTGATACAAATATGCATATAATTATTTTTCTACATAGGGATTATTGGTGGAATACTGTTTTTAAATATACATAGTAACCTATTAAACCCATTTCTCATAAGAATATGCATATAACTATTTTTTTACATGGGGATTATGAATGGAATATTGTAGTTAAACATACATAGGAATATATTTAACCAATTTCTGATAAGAATATGCATATAAGTATTTTTCTACGTAGGGATGATGGGTGAAATATTGTTTATAAATATACATAGGGACCTATTTAGCCCATTTCTGATAAGAATATGCATATCATTATTTTTCTACATGGGGATTATGAGTTCAATATTATTTATAAATATACATAGGACCTATTTAACCAATTTTCTATTAAGAATATGCATATAATTATTTTTCTACATGGGGATTATAGTTAGAATATTGTTTATAAATATATATAGGAACCTATTTATGCCATTGCTTACAAAAATACGCATATCATTATTTTTCTACATATGGATTATGGGTGGAATATTGTTTATCAATATGCATTGTAACCTATTTAACCCATTTCTGTTAACAATATGCATATAATTATTTTTATACATGGGGATTATGGATGGAATATTGTTTATAAATTTACATAGCAACATATTAAACCTATTTCTGATATGAATGTGCATCTAATCATATTGCTATATGTGGATTATGGGTTGAATATTGTTTATAAATATACATAGGAACGCGTTTAAGCCATTTCTGATAAGAATATGCATATAATTATTTTTCTACATGGGGATTATGGGTGGAATATTTTTGATACATTTACATAGGAACATATTAAACCTATTTCTGATATGAATATGCATAACATTATTTTTCTACATGGGGATTATGGGTGGAATATTGTTTATAAATATACATAGTAACCTATTTAACCCATTTCTCATAAGAATATGCATATAATTATTTTTCTACATGGGGATTATGGATGGAATATTGTTGTTAAACATACATAGGAATATATTTATCCCATTTATCCCATTTCTTATAAAAATACACATATAATTATGTTTCTACATTTGGATTATGGGTGGAATATTGTTTATAAATATACATAGGAACCTAATTAAAGAATTTCTGATAAGAATATGCATATAATTTATTTCTACATGGGGATTATTGGTGGAATATTGTTTATATACATACATAGGACCCTATTTAACCAATTTGTGATAAGAATATGCATATAAGTATTTTTCTACATAGGGATTATGGGTGAAATATTGTTTATAAATATACATAGGAACCTAATTAGGAATATATTAAACCCATTTCTGATAAGAATATGAATATAATTATTTTTCTACATGTGGATTGTTTGTGGAATATTGTTTATAAATATACATGGGAACGTATTTAAGCCATTTCTGATAAGAATATGCATATAATTATATTTCTACATGGGGATTATGGGTGGAATATTGTTTATACATTTACATAGGAACATATTAAACCTATTTCTGATATGAATATGCATAACATTATTTTTCTACATGGGGATTATGGGTGGAATATTGTTTATAAATATTTCTAGTAACCTATTTAACCCATTTCTGATAAGTATATGCATATAATTATTTTTCAGTATGGGGATTATAGGTGGAATATTGTTTATAAATATACATAGGAACTGATTTAACCCATTTCTGGTAAGAACATGCATATAATTATTTTCTACATAGGGATTAATGGCGGAATACTGTTTTTAAATATACATAGTAACTTTTTAACCCATTTCTCACAAGAATATACATATAATTATTTTTCTACATGGGGATTATGGATGGAATATTGTTTCTTAAACATACATAGGAATATATTTATCCAATTTCTTATAAAAATACACATATAATTATTTTGCTACATATGGATTATGGGTGGAATATTGTTTATAAATATACATAGGAACGTATTTAAGCCATTTCTGATAAGAATATGCATATAATTATTTTTCTACATGGGGATTATGGGTGGAATATTGTTTATACATTTACATAGGAACATATTAAACCTATTTCTGATATGAATATGCATAACATTATTTTTCTACATGGGGATTATGGGTGGAATATTGTTTATAAATATACATAGTAACCTAATTAACCCATTTCTGATAAGAATATGCACACAATTATTTCTCTACATGGGGATTATGGGTGGAATAATGTTTGTAAATATACACAGTAACCTATTTAACCCATTTCTCATAAGAATATGCATATAATTATTTTTCTACATGGGGATTATGGATGGAATATTGTTTTTAAACATACATAGGAATATATTTATCCAATTTCTTATAAAAATACGCATATAATTATTTTTCTACATATGGATTATGGGTGGAATATTGTTTATAAATATACATAGGAACGTATTTAAGCCATTTCTGATAAGATTATGCATATCATTTTTTTTCTATATGGGGCAATGGGTGGAATATTGTTTATAAATATACATAGGAACCTAATTAAAGCATTTCTGATAAGAGTATGCATATAATTTTTTTTCTACATGGGGATTATTGGTGGAATATTGTTTATATAAATACATAGGACCCTATTTAAGCAATTTCTGATAAGAATATGCATATACGTATTTTTCTACACAGGGATTATGGGTGAAATATTGTTTATAAATATACATAGGAACCTAATTAAAGCATTTCTGATAAGAATATGCATATAATATTTTTTCTGCATGGTGATTTTAGTGGGAAATTGTTTAAAAAATATACATAGGAACCTATTTAACCCATTTCTGATAAGAATATGCATATAATTATTCTTCTACATAGGGATTATGAATGGAATATTCATTCTAGTTAAACATAGGGATTATGAATGGAATATTCATTCTAGTTAAACATACAAAGGAATATATTTAACCCATTTCTGATAAGAATACGAATATAATTATTTTTCTACATGAGGATTATGGGTGGAATATTGTTTATAAATATAAATAGGCACATAGTTAACCCAATTTCTGATAAGAATATGTATATAAGTATTTTTCTAGGGATTATGGGTGAAATAGTGTTTATTAATTTACATAGGAACATATTAAACCTATTTCTGATATGAATATGCATAAAATTATTTTTCTACATGGGGATTATGGGTGGAATATTGTTTATAAATTTACATAGCAACATATTAAACCTATTTCTGATATGAATGTGCATATAATTATATTGGTATATGGGGATTATGGGTTGAATATTGTTTATAAATATACATAGGAACGTATTTAAGCCATTTCTGATAAGAATATGCATATAATTATTTTTCTACATGGGGATTATGGATGGAATATTGTTTATACATTTACATAGGAACATATTAAACCTATTTCTGATATGAATATGCATAACAATATTTTTCTACATGGGGATTATGGGTGGAATATTTTTTATAAATATACATAGTAACCTATTTAAACCATTTCTGATAAGTATATGCATGTCATTATTATTCAGTATGGGGATTATAGGTGGAATATTGTTTATAAATATACATAGGAACTGATTTAACCTGATAAGAATATGCACATAGTTATTTCTCTACATGGGGATTATGGGTGGAATAATGTTTGTAAATATACATAGTAACCTATTTAACCCATTTCTCATAAGAATATGCATATAATTATTTTTCTACATGGGGATTATGGATGGAATATTGTTTTTAAACATACATAGGAATATATTTATCCAATTTCTTATAAAAATACGCATATAATTATTTTTCTACATATGGATTATGGGTGGAATATTGTTTATAAATATACATAGGAACGTATTTAAGCCATTTCTGATTAGATTATGCATATCATTTTTTTTCTATATGGGGTTATGGGTGGAATATTGTTTATAAATATACATAGGAACCTAATTAAAGCATTTCTGATAAGAATATGCATATAATTTTTTTTCTACATGGGAATTATTGGTGGAATATTGTTTATATACATACAAAGGACCCTATTTAACCAATTTCTGATAAGAATATGCATATAAGTATTTTTCTACACAGGGATTATGGGTGAAATATTGTTTATAAATATACATAGGAACCTAATTAAAGCATTTCTGATAAGAATATGCATATAATATTTTTTCTGCATGGGGATTATAGTGGGAAATTGTTTAAAAAATATACATAGGAACCTATTTAACCCATTTCTGATAAGAATATGCATATAATTATTTTTCTACATAGGGATTATGAATGGAATATTCATTCTAGTTAAACATAGGGATTATGAATGGAATATTCATTCTAGTTAAACATACAAAGGAATATATTTAACCCATTTCTGATAAGAATACGAGTATAATTATTTTTCTACATGGGGATTATGGGTGGAATATTGTTTATAAATATACGTAGGCACATAGTTAACCCAATTTCTGATAAGAATATGTATATAAGTATTTTTCTAGGGATTATGGGTGAAATAGTGTTTATTAATTTACATAGGAACATATTAAACATATTTCTGTTATGAATATGCATAAAATTATTTTTCTACATGGGGATTATGGGTGGAATATTGTTTATAAATATACATAGGACGCTATTTAACCCATTTTTGATACAAATATGCATATAATTATTTTTCTACATAGGGATTATTGGTGGAATACTGTTTTTAAATATACATAGTAACCTATTAAACCCATTTCTCATAAGAATATGCATATAACTATTTTTTTACATGGGGATTATGAATGGAATATTGTAGTTAAACATACATAGGAATATATTTAACCAATTTCTGATAAGAATATGCATATAAGTATTTTTCTACGTAGGGATGATGGGTGAAATATTGTTTATAAATATACATAGGGACCTATTTAGCCCATTTCTGATAAGAATATGCATATCATTATTTTTCTACATGGGGATTATGGGTTCAATATTATTTATAAATATACATAGGACCTATTTAACCAATTTTCTATTAAGAATATGCATATAATTATTTTTCTACATGGGGATTATAGTTAGAATATTGTTTATAAATATATATAGGAACCTATTTATGCCATTGCTTACAAAAATACGCATATCATTATTTTTCTACATATGGATTATGGGTGGAATATTGTTTATCAATATACATTGTAACCTATTTAACCCATTTCTGTTAACAATATGCATATAATTATTTTTTTACATGGGGATTATGGATGGAATATTGTTTATAAATTTACATAGCAACATATTAAACCTATTTCTGATATGAATGTGCATCTAATCATATTGCTATATGTGGATTATGGGTTGAATATTGTTTATAAATATACATAGGAACGCGTTTAAGCCATTTCTGATAAGAATATGCATATAATTATTTTTCTACATGGGGATTATGGGTGGAATATTTTTGATACATTTACATAGGAACATATTAAACCTATTTCTGATATGAATATGCATAACATTATTTTTCTACATGGGGATTATGGGTGGAATATTGTTTATAAATATACATAGTAACCTATTTAACCCATTTCTCATAAGAATATGCATATAATTATTTTTCTACATGGGGATTATGGATGGAATATTGTTGTTAAACATACATAGGAATATATTTATCCCATTTATCCCATTTCTTATAAAAATACACATATAATTATTTTTCTACATTTGGATTATGGGTGGAATATTGTTTATAAATATATACAGGAACCTAATTAAAGAATTTCTGATAAGAATATGCATATAATTTATTTCTACATGGGGATTATTGGTGGAATATTGTTTATATACATACATAAGACCCTATTTAACCAATTTGTGATAAGAATATGCATATAAGTATTTTTCTACATAGGGATTATGGGTGAAATATTGTTTATAAATATACATAGGAACCTAATTAGGAATATATTAAACCCATTTCTGATAAGAATATGAATATAATTATTTTTCTGCATGTGGATTGTTTGTGGAATATTGTTTATAAATATATATAGGAACGTATTTAAGCCATTTCTGATAAGAATATGCATATAATTATATTTCTACATGGGGATTATGGGTGGAATATTGTTTATACATTTACATAGGAACATATTAAACATATTTCTGATATGAATATGCATAACATTATTTTTCTACATGGGGATTATGGGTGGAATATTGTTTATAAATATACATAGTAACCTATTTAACCCATTTCTGATAAGTATATGCATATAATTATTTTTCAGTATGGGGATTATAGGTGGAATATTGTTTATAAATATACATAGGAACTGATTTAACCCATTTCTGGTAAGAACATGCATATAATTATTTTCTACATAGGGATTAATGGCGGAATACTGTTTTTAAATATACATAGTAACTTTTTAACCCATTTCTCATAAGAATATACATATAATTATTTTTCTACATGGGGATTATGGATGGAATATTGTTTCTTAAACATACATAGGAATATATTTATCCAATTTCTTATAAAAATACACATATAATTATTTTGCTACATATGGATTATGGGTGGAATATTGTTTATAAATATACATAGCAACGTATTTAAGCCATTTCTGATAAGAATATGCATATAATTATTTTTCTACATGGGGATTATGGGTGGAATATTGTTTATACATTTACATAGGAACATATTAAACCTATTTCTGATATGAATATGCATAACATTATTTTTCTACATGGGGATTATGGGTGGAATATTGTTTATAAATATACATAGTAACCTAATTAACCCATTTCTGATAAGAATATGCACACAATTATTTCTCTACATGGGGATTATGGGTGGAATAATGTTTGTAAATATACACAGTAACCTATTTAACCCATTTCTCATAAGAATATGCATATAATTATTTTTCTACATGGGGATTATGGATGGAATATTGTTTTTAAACATACATAGGAATATATTTATCCAATTTCTTATAAAAATACGCATATAATTATTTTTCTACATATGGATTATGGGTGGAATATTGTTTATAAATATACATAGGAACGTATTTAAGCCATTTCTGATAAGATTATGCATATCATTTTTTTTCTATATGGGGTAATGGGTGGAATATTGTTTATAAATATACATAGGAACCTAATTAAAGCATTTCTGATAAGAGTATGCATATAATTTTTTTTCTACATGGGGATTATTGGTGGAATATTGTTTATATAAATACATAGGACCCTATTTACGCAATTTCTGATAAGAATATGCATATACGTATTTTTCTACACAGGGATTATGGGTGAAATATTGTTTATAAATATACATAGGAACCTAATTAAAGCATTTCTGATAAGAATATGCATATAATATTTTTTCTGCATGGTGATTTTAGTGGGAAATTGTTTAAAAAATATACATAGGAACCTATTTAACCCAATATTCATTCTAGTTAAACATAGGGATTATGAATGGAATATTCATTCTAGTTAAACATACAAAGGAATATATTTAACCCATTTCTGATAAGAATACGAATATAATTATTTTTCTACATGAGGATTATGGGTGGAATATTGTTTATAAATATAAATAGGCACATAGTTAACCCAATTTCTGATAAGAATATGTATATAAGTATTTTTCTAGGGATTATGGGTGAAATAGTGTTTATTAATTTACATAGGAACATATTAAACCTATTTCTGATATGAATATGCATAAAATTATTTTTCTACATGGGGATTATGGGTGGAATATTGTTTATAAATTTACATAGCAACATATTAAACCTATTTCTGATATGAATGTGCATATAATTATATTGGTATATGGGGATTATGGGTTGAATATTGTTTATAAATATACATAGGAACGTATTTAAGCCATTTCTGATAAGAATATGCATATAATTATTTTTCTACATGGGGATTATGGATGGAATATTGTTTATACATTTACATAGGAACATATTAAACCTATTTCTGATATGAATATGCATAACATTATTTTTCTACATGGGGATTATGGGTGGAATATTGTTTATAAATATACATAGTAACCTATTTAACCCATTTCTGATAAGTATATGCATGTCATTATTATTCAGTATGGGGATTATAGGTGGAATATTGTTTATAAATATACATAGGAACTGATTTAACCTGATAAGAATAGGCACATAGTTATTTCTCTATATGGGGATTATGGGTGGAATAATGTTTGTAAATATACATAGTAACCTATTTAACCCATTTCTCATAAGAATATGCATATAATTATTTTTCTACATGGGGATTATGAATGGAATATTGTTTTTAAACATACATAGGAATATATTTATCCAATTTCTTATAAAAATACGCATATAATTATTTTTCTACATATGGATTATGGGTGGAATATTGTTTATAAATATACATAGGAACGTATTTAAGCCATTTCTGATTAGATTATGCATATCATTTTTTTTCTATATGGGGTTATGGGTGGAATATTGTTTATAAATATACATAGGAACCTAATTAAAGCATTTCTGATAAGAATATGCATATAATTTTTTTTCTACATGGGGATTATTGGTGGAATATTGTTTATATACATACATAGGACCCTATTTAACCAATTTCTGATAAGAATATGCATATAAGTATTTTTCTACACAGGGATTATGGGTGAAATATTGTTTATAAATATACATAGGAACCTAATTAAAGCATTTCTGATAAGAATATGCATATAATATTTTTTCTGCATGGGGATTATAGTGGGAAATTGTTTAAAAAATATACATAGGAACCTATTTAACCCATTTCTGATAAGAATATGCATATAATTATTTTTCTACATAGGGATTATGAATGGAATATTCATTCTAGTTAAACATAGGGATTATGAATGGAATATTCATTCTAGTTAAACATACAAAGGAATATATTTAACCACTTGCCGACCGCCTCACGCATATATACGTGAGCAGAGCGGCACGGGCAGGCAAAATCACGTACCTGGTACGTGATTGCCTTCCCGCGGGCCGGGGGTCCCATCGGACCCCCCCCCCCCGGTGCCATCGGCGGTCGGCGTTTGGCTGGGAGAGTTGAGAGACGAGGGGGAGACCATCCGATCGTGGCCCCCCCCTCGCGATCGCTCCCAGCCAATGAGAAACATCCCCTGCCTCTGTATAGTACACAGAGGCAGAGGATGTGATGTCATCTCTCCTCGGCTGGCCAGTTTCCGTTCCAGCACCGAGGAGAGAAGACATGTAAGTGCACCAACACACACACACACACAGTAGAACATGCCAGGCACACTAAACACCCCCGATCCCCCCCCGATCGCCCCCCGATCCCCCCCCAATCACCCCCCCCCCTGTCACAAACTGACACCAAGCAGGTTTTTTTGTTTTGTTTTGTTTTTTTCCTGATTACTGCATAGTGTCAGTTTGTGACAGTTAGCAGTGGTAGGACAGTTAGTATTAGCCCCCTGTAGGTCTAGGGTACCCCCCTAACCCCCCCTAATAAAGTTTTAACCCCTTGATCACCCCCTGTCACCAGTGTCGCTAAGCGATCATTTTTCTGATCGCTGTATTAGTGTCGCTGGTGACGCTAGTTAGGAACGTAAATATTTAGGTTCGCTGTCAGCGTTTTATAGCGACAGGGACCCCCATATACTACCTAATAAATGTTTTAACCCCTTGATTGCCCCCTAGTTAACCCTTTCACCACTGATCACCGTATAACTGTTACGGGTGACGCTGGTTAGTTCGTTTATTTTTTTTAGTGTCAGGGCACCCGCCGTTTATTACCGAATAAAGGTTTAGCCCCCTGATCGCCCGGCGGTGATATGCGTCGCCCCAGGCAGCGTCAGATTAGCGCCAGTACCGCGAACACCCACGCACGCACCGTACACGCACCGTACACCTCCCTTAGTGGTATAGTATCTGAACACATCAATATCTGATCCGATCAGATCTATACTAGCGTCCCCAGCAGTTTAGGGTTCCCAAAAACGCAGTGTTAGCGGGATCAGCCCAGATACCTGCTAGCACCTGCGTTTTGCCCCTCCGCCCAGCCCACCCAAGTGCAGTATCAATCGATCACTGTCACTTACAAAACACTAAACGCATAACTGCAGCGTTCGCAGAGTCAGGCCTGATCCCTGCGATCGCTAACAGTTTTTTTGGTAGCATTTTGGTGAACTGGCAAGCACCAGCCCCAAGCAGCGTCAGATTAGCGCCAGTACCACTAACACCCACGCACGCACCGTACACCTCCCTTAGTGGTATAGTATCTGATCGGATCAATATCTGATCCGATCAGATCTATACTAGCGTCCCCAGCAGTTTAGGGTTCCCAAAAACACAGTGTTAGTGGGATAAGCCCAGATACCTGCTAGCACCTGTGTTTTGCCCCTCCGCCCGGCCCAGCCCACCCAAGTGCAGTATCGATCGATCACTGTCACTTTTTTTTGTAGCGTTTTGGTGAACTGGCAAGCGCCAGCGGCCTAGTACACCCCGGTCGTAGTCATACCAGCACTGCAGTAACACTTGGTGACGTGGCGAGTCCCATAAGTGCAGTTCAAGCTGGTGAGGTGGCAAGCACAAGTAGTGTCCCGCTGCCACCAAAAAGACAAACACAGGCCCGTCGTGCCCATAGTGCCCTTCCTGCTGCATTCGCCAATCCTAATTGGGAACCCACCACTTCTGCAGCGCCCGTATTTCCCCCATTCACATCCCCAACCAAATGCAGTCGGCTGCATGAGAGGCATTTATATGTCCTCCCGAGTACCCCTACCCAACGAACCCCCCCAAAAAAGATGTGTCTGCAGCAAGCGCGTATATAGACGTGACACCCGTTATTATTGTCCCTCCTGTCCTGATAATCCTGGTCTTTGCATTGGTGAATGTTTTGAACGCTACCATTCACTAGTTGAGTATTAGCGTAGGGTACAGCATTGCACAGACTAGGCACACTTTCACAGGGTCTCCCAAGATGCCATCACATTTTGAGAGACCCGAACCTGGAACCGGTTACAGTTATAAAAGTTACAGTTACAAAAAAAAAGTGTAAAAAAAAAAAAAACACACAAACAAAAATAAAAAAAAATAGTTGTCGTTTTATTGTTCTCTCTCTCTCTATTCTCTCTCTGGTGTTCTGCTCTTTTTTACTGTATTCTATTCTGCAATGTTTTATTGTTATTATGTTTTATCATGTTTGCTTTTCAGGTATGCAATTTTTTATACTTTACCGTTTACTGTGCTTTATTGTTAACCATTTTTTTGTCTTCAGGTACGCCATTCACGACTTTGAGTGGTTATACCAGAATGATGCCTGCAGGTTTAGGTATCATCTTGGTATCATTCTTTTCAGCCAGCGGTCGGCTTTCATGTAAAAGCAATCCTAGTGGCTAATTAGCCTCTAGACTGCTTTTACAAGCAGTGGGAGGGAATGCCCCCCCCCCACCGTCTTCCGTGTTTTTCTCTGGCTCTCCTGTCTCAACAGGGAACCTGAGAATGCAGCCGGTGATTCAGCCAGCTGACCATAGAGCTGATCAGAGACCAGAGTGGCTCCAAACATCTCTATGGCCTAAGAAACCGGAAGCTACGAGCATTTTAGGACTTAGATTTCGCCGGATGTAAACAGCGCCATTGGGAAATTGGGAAAGCATTTTATCACGCCGATCTTGGTGTGGTCAGATGCTTTGAGGGCAGAGGAGAAATCTAGGGTCTAATAGACCCCAATTTTTTCAAAAAAGAGTACCTGTCACTACCTATTGCTATCATAGGGGATATTTACATTCCCTGAGATAACAATAAAAATGATTTAAAAAAAAATATGAAAGGAACAGTTTAAAAATAAGATAAAAAAGCAAAAAAATAATAAAGAAAAAAAAAAAAAAAAAAAAAAAGCACCCCTGTCCCCCCTGCTCTCGCGCTAAGGCGAACGCAAGCGTCGGTCTGGCGTCAAATGTAAACAGCAATTGCACCATGCATGTGAGGTATCACCGCGAAGGTCAGATCGAGGGCAGTAATTTTAGCATTAGACCTCCTCTGTAAATCTAAAGTGGTAACCTGTAAAGGCTTTTAAAGGCTTTTAAAAATGTATTAATTTTGTTGCCACTGCACGTTTGTGCGCAATTGTAAAGCATGTCATGTTTGGTATCCATGTACTCGGCCTAAGATCATCTTTTTTATTTCATCAAACATTTGGGCAATATAGTGTGTTTTAGTGCATTAAAATTTAAAAAAGTGTGTTTTTTCCACAAAAAATGCGTTTGAAAAATCGCTGCGCAATTACTGTGTGAAAAAAAAAAATGAAACACCCACCATTTTAATCTGTAGGGCATTTGCTTTAAAATAATATATAATGTTTGGGGGTTCAAAGTAATTTTCTTGCAAAAAAAAATAATTTTTTCATGTAATCAAAAAGTGTCAGAAAGGGCTTTGTCTTCAAGTGGTTAGAAGAGTGGGTGATGTGTGACATAAGCTTCTAAATGTTGTGCATAAAATGCCAGGACAGTTCAAACCCCCCCAAATGACCCCATTTTGGAAAGTAGACACCCCAAGCTATTTGCTGAGAGGCATGTCGAGTCCATGGAATATTTTATATTGTGACACAAGTTGCGGGAAAGAGACAAATTTTTTTTTTTTTTTTTTTTTTGCACAAAGTTGTCACTAAATGTTATATTGCTCAAACATGCCATGGGGATTTGTGAAATTACACCCCAAAATAAATTCTGTTGCTTCTCCTGAGTACGGGGATACCACATGTGTGGGACTTTTTGGGAGCCTAGCCGCGTACGGGACCCCGAAAACTAAGAACCGCCTTCAGGCTTTCTAAGGCCGTAAATTTTTGATTTCACTCTTCACTGCCTATCACAGTTTCGGAGGCCATGGAAAGCCCAGGTGGCACAAAACCTCCCCAAATGACCCAATTTTGGAAAGTAGACACCCCAAGCTATTTGCTGAGAGGTATAGTGAGTATTTTGCAGACCTCACTTTTTGTCACAAGGTTTTGAAAATTGAAAAAAGAAAAAAAAATTTTTTTTTTTCTGGTCTTTCTTCATTTTCAAAAACAAATGAGAGCTGCAAAATACTCACCATGCCTCTCAGCAAATAGCTTGGGGTGTCTACTTTCCAAAATGGGGTCATTTGGGGGGGGTTGTGCCATCTTGGCATTTTATGGCCTTCAAAACTGTGATAGGTAGTGAGGAGTGAAATCAAAAATGTATGCCCTTAGAAATCCTGAAGGTGGTGCTGGGATTTCGGGGCCCCGTACGCGGCTAGGCTCCCAAAAAGTGCCACACATGTGGTATCCCCGTACTCAGGAGAAGCAGCTGAATGTATTTTGGGGTGCAATTCCACATATGCCCATGGCCTATGTGAGCAATATATCATTTAGTGATAACTTTTTGTAAATTTTTTTTTTTTTTTTTTTTTTGTCATTATTCAATCACTTGGGACAAAAAAAATAAATATTCAATGGGCTCAACATGCCTCTCAGCAATTTCCTTGGGGTGTCTACTTTCCAAAATGGGGTCATTTGGGGGGGGTTTGTACTGCCCTGCCATTTTAGCACCTCAAGAAATGACATAGGCAGTCATAAACTAAAAGCTGTGTAAATTCCAGAAAATGTACCCTAGTTTGTAGACGCTATAACTTTTGCGCAAACCAATAAATATACGCTTATTGACATTTTTTTTACCAAAGACATGTGGCCGAATACATTTTGGCCTAAATGTATGACTAAAATTTAGTTTATTGGATTTTTTTTATAACAAAAAGTAGAAAATATCATTTTTTTTCAAAATTTTCAGTCTTTTTCCGTTTATAGCGCAAAAAATAAAAACGGCAGAGGTGATCAAATACCATCAAAAGAAAGCTCTATTTGTGGGAAGAAAAGGACGCAAATTTCGTTTGGGTAGAGCATTGCATGACCGCGCAATTAGCAGTTAAAGCGACGCAGTGCCGAATTGTAAAAAGTGCTCTGGTCAGGAAGGGGGTAAATCCTTCCGGGGCTGAAGTGGTTAACCCATTTCTGATAAGAATACGAATATAATTATTTTTCTACATGGGGATTATGGGTGGAATATTGTTTATAAATATACATAGGCACATAGTTAACCCAATTTCTGATAAGAATATGTATATAAGTATTCTTCTAGGGATTATAGGTGAAATAGTGTTTATTAATTTACATAGGAACATATTAAACATATTTCTGTTATGAATATGCATAAAATTATTTTTCTACATGGGGATTATGGGTGGAATATTGTTTATAAATATACATAGGACGCTATTTAACCCATTTTTGATACAAATATGCATATAATTATTTTTCTACATAGGGATTATTGGTGGAATACTGTTTTTAAATATACATAGTAACCTATTAAACCCATTTCTCATAAGAATATGCATATAACTATTTTTTTACATGGGGATTATGAATGGAATATTGTAGTTAAACATACATAGGAATATATTTAACCAATTTCTGATAAGAATATGCATATAAGTATTTTTCTACGTAGGGATGATGGGTGAAATATTGTTTATAAATATACATAGGGACCTATTTAGCCCATTTCTGATAAGAATATGCATATCATTATTTTTCTACATGGGGATTATGGGTTCAATATTGTTTATAAATATACATAGGACCTATTTAACCAATTTTCTATTAAGAATATGCATATAATTATTTTTCTACATGGGGATTATAGTTAGAATATTGTTTATAAATATATATAGGAACCTATTTATGCCATTGCTTACAAAAATACGCATATCATTATTTTTCTACATATGGATTATGGGTGGAATATTGTTTATCAATATACATTGTAACCTATTTAACCCATTTCTGTTAACAATATGCATATAATTATTTTTTTACATGGGGATTATGGATGGAATATTGTTTATAAATTTACATAGCAACATATTAAACCTATTTCTGATATGAATGTGCATCTAATCATATTGCTATATGTGGATTATGGGTTGAATATTGTTTATAAATATACATAGGAACGCGTTTAAGCCATTTCTGATAAGAATATGCATATAATTATTTTTCTACATGGGGATTATGGGTGGAATATTTTTGATACATTTACATAGGAACATATTAAACCTATTTCTGATATGAATATGCATAACATTATTTTTCTACATGGGGATTATGGGTGGAATATTGTTTATAAATATACATAGTAACCTATTTAACCCATTTCTCATAAGAATATGCATATAATTATTTTTCTACATGGGGATTATGGATGGAATATTGTTGTTAAACATACATAGGAATATATTTATCCCATTTATCCCATTTCTTATAAAAATAAACATATAATTATTTTTCTACATTTGGATTATGGGTGGAATATTGTTTATAAATATACATAGGAACCTAATTAAAGAATTTCTGATAAGAATATGCATATAATTTATTTCTACATGGGGATTATTGGTGGAATATTGTTTATATACATACATAGGACCCTATTTAACCAATTTGTGATAAGAATATGCATATAAGTATTTTTCTACATAGGGATTATGGGTGAAATATTGTTTATAAATATACATAGGAACCTAATTAGGAATATATTAAACCCATTTCTGATAAGAATATGAATATAATTATTTTTCTACATGTGGATTGTTTGTGGAATATTGTTTATAAATATACATAGGAACGTATTTAAGCCATTTCTGATAAGAATATGCATATAATTATATTTCTACATGGGAATTATGGGTGGAATATTGTTTATACATTTACATAGGAACATATTAAACCTATTTCTGATATGAATATGCATAACATTATTTTTCTACATGGGGATTATGGGTGGAATATTGTTTATAAATATACATAGTAACCTATTTAACCCATTTCTGATAAGTATATGCATATAATTATTTTTCAGTATGGGGATTATAGGTGGAATATTGTTTATAAATATACATAGGAACTGATTTAACCCATTTCTGGTAAGAACATGCATATAATTATTTTCTACATAGGGATTAATGGCGGAATACTGTTTTTAAATATACATAGTAACTTTTTAACCCATTTCTCACAAGAATATACATATAATTATTTTTCTACATGGGGATTATGGATGGAATATTGTTTCTTAAACATACATAGGAATATATTTATCCAATTTCTTATAAAAATACACATATAATTATTTTGCTACATATGGATTATGGGTGGAATATTGTTTATAAATATACATAGGAACGTATTTAAGCCATTTCTGATAAGAATATGCATATAATTATTTTTCTACATGGGGATTATGGGTGGAATATTGTTTATACATTTACATAGGAACATATTAAACCTGTTTCTGATATGAATATGCATAACATTATTTTTCTACATGGGGATTATGGGTGGAATATTGTTTATAAATATACATAGTAACCTAATTAACCCATTTCTGATAAGAATATGCACACAATTATTTCTCTACATGGGGATTATGGGTGGAATAATGTTTGTAAATATACACAGTAACCTATTAAACCCATTTCTCATAAGAATATGCATATAATTATTTTTCTACATGTGGATTATGGATGGAATATTGTTTTTAAACATACATAGGAATATATTTATCCAATTTCTTATAAAAATACACATATAATTATTTTGCTACATATGGATTATGGGTGGAATATTGTTTATAAATATACATAGGAACGTATTTAAGCCATTTCTGATAAGAATATGCATATAATTATTTTTCTACATGGGGATTATGGGTGGAATATTGTTTATACATTTACATAGGAACATATTAAACCTATTTCTGATATGAATATGCATAACATTATTTTTCTACATGGGGATTATGGGTGGAATATTGTTTATAAATATACATAGTAACCTAATTAACCCATTTCTGATAAGAATATGCACACAATTATTTCTCTACATGGGGATTATGGGTGGAATATTGTTTATAAATATACATAGGAACGTATTTAAGCCATTTCTGATAAGATTATGCATATCATTTTTTTTCTATATGGGGTAATGGGTGGAATATTGTTTATAAATATACATAGGAACCTAATTAAAGCATTTCTGATAAGAGTATGCATATAATTTTTTTTCTACATGGGGATTATTGGTGGAATATTGTTTATATACATACATAGGACCCTATTTAAGCAATTTCTGATAAGAATATGCATATAAGTATTTTTCTACACAGGGATTATGGGTGAAATATTGTTTATAAATATACATAGGAACCTAATTAAAGCATTTCTGATAAGAATATGCATATAATATTTTTTCTGCATGGGGATTATAGTGGGAAATTGTTTAAAAAATATACATAGGAACCTATTTAACCCATTTCTGATAAGAATATGCATATAATTATTCTTCTACATAGGGATTATGAATGGAATATTCATTCTAGTTAAACATAGGGATTATGAATGAAATATTCATTCTAGTTAAACATACAAAGGAATATATTTAACCCATTTCTGAAAAGAATACGAATATAATTATTTTTCTACATGAGGATTATGGGTGGAATATTGTTTATAAATATAAATAGGCACATAGTTAACCCAATTTCTAATAAGTATATGTATATAAGTATTTTTCTAGGGATTATGGGTGAAATAGTGTTTATTAATTTACATAGGAACATATTAAACCTATTTCTGATATGAATATGCATAAAATTATTTTTCTACATGGGGATTATGGGTGGAATATTGTTTATAAATTTACATAGCAACATATTAAACCTATTTCTGATATGAATGTGCATATAATTATATTGGTATATGGGGATTATGGGTTGAATATTGTTTATAAATATACATAGGAACGTATTTAAGCCATTTCTGATAAGAATATGCATATAATTATTTTTCTACATGGGGATTATGGATGGAATATTGTTTATACATTTACATAGGAACATATTAAACCTATTTCTGATATGAATATGCATAACATTATTTTTCTACATGGGGATTATGGGTGGAATATTGTTTATAAATATACATAGTAACCTATTTAAACCATTTCTGATAAGTATATGCATGTCATTATTATTCAGTATGGGGATTATAGGTGGAATATTGTTTATAAATATACATAGGAACTGATTTAACCTGATAAGAATATGCACATAGTTATTTCTCTACATGGGGATTATGGGTGGAATAATGTTTGTAAATATACATAGTAACCTATTTAACCCATTTCTCATAAGAATATGCATATAATTATTTTTCTACATGGGGATTATGGATGGAATATTGTTTTTAAACATACATAGGAATATATTTATCCAATTTCTTATAAAAATACGCATATAATTATTTTTCTACATATGGATTATGGGTGGAATATTGTTTATAAATATACATAGGAACGTATTTAAGCCATTTCTGATTAGATTATGCATATCATTTTTTTTCTATATGGGGTTATGGGTGGAATATTGTTTATAAATATACATAGGAACCTAATTAAAGCATTTCTGATAAGAATATGCATATAATTTTTTTTCTACATGGGGATTATTGGTGGAATATTGTTTATATACATACATAGGACCCTATTTAACCAATTTCTGATAAGAATATGCATATAAGTATTTTTCTACACAGGGATTATGGGTGAAATATTGTTTATAAATATACATAGGAACCTAATTAAAGCATTTCTGATAAGAATATGCATATAATATTTTTTCTGCATGGGGATTATAGTGGGAAATTGTTTAAAAAATATACATAGGAACCTATTTAACCCATTTCTGATAAGAATATGCATATAATTATTTTTCTACATAGGGATTATGAATGGAATATTCATTCTAGTTAAACATAGGGATTATGAATGGAATATTCATTCTAGTTAAACATACAAAGGAATATATTTAACCCATTTCTGATAAGAATACGAGTATAATTATTTTTCTACATGGGGATTATGGGTGGAATATTGTTTATAAATATACATAGGCACATAGTTAACCCAATTTCTGATAAGAATATGTATATAAGTATTTTTCTAGGGATTATGGGTGAAATAGTGTTTATTAATTTACATAGGAACATATTAAACATATTTCTGTTATGAATATGCATAAAATTATTTTTCTACATGGGGATTATGGGTGGAATATTGTTTATAAATATACATAGGACGCTATTTAACCCATTTTTGATACAAATATGCATATAATTATTTTTCTACATAGGGATTATTGGTGGAATACTGTTTTTAAATATACATAGTAACCTATTAAACCCATTTCTCATAAGAATATGCATATAACTATTTTTTTACATGGGGATTATGAATGGAATATTGTAGTTAAACATACATAGGAATATATTTAACCAATTTCTGATAAGAATATGCATATAAGTATTTTTCTACGTAGGGATGATGGGTGAAATATTGTTTATAAATATACATAGGGACCTATTTAGCCCATTTCTGATAAGAATATGCATATCATTATTTTTCTACATGGGGATTATGGGTGGAATATTGTTTATAAATATACATAGGCACATAGTTAACCCAATTTCTGATAAGAATATGTATATAAGTATTTTTCTAGGGATTATGGGTGAAATAGTGTTTATTAATTTACATAGGAACATATTAAACATATTTCTGTTATGAATATGCATAAAATTATTTTTCTACATGGTGATTATGGGTGGAATATTGTTTATAAATATACATAGGACGCTATTTAACCCATTTTTGATACAAATATGCATATAATTATTTTTCTACATAGGGATTATTGGTGGAATACTGTTTTTAAATATACATAGTAACCTATTAAACCCATTTCTCATAAGAATATGCATATAACTATTTTTTTACATGGGGATTATGAATGGAATATTGTAGTTAAACATACATAGGAATATATTTAACCAATTTCTGATAAGAATATGCATATAAGTATTTTTCTACGTAGGGATGATGGGTGAAATATTGTTTATAAATATACATAGGGACCTATTTAGCCCATTTCTGATAAGAATATGCATATCATTATTTTTCTACATGGGGATTATGGGTTCAATATTATTTATAAATATACATAGGACCTATTTAACCAATTTTCTATTAAGAATATGCATATAATTATTTTTCTACATGGGGATTATAGTTAGAATATTGTTTATAAATATATATAGAAACCTATTTATGCCATTGCTTAAAAAAATACGCATATCATTATTTTTCTACATATGGATTATGGGTGGAATATTGTTTATCAATATACATTGTAACCTATTTAACCCATTTCTGTTAACAATATGCATATAATTATTTTTTTACATGGGGATTATGGATGGAATATTGTTTATAAATTTACATAGCAACATATTAAACCTATTTCTGATATGAATGTGCATCTAATCATATTGCTATATGTGGATTATGGGTTGAATATTGTTTATAAATATACATAGGAACGCGTTTAAGCCATTTCTGATAAGAATATGCATATAATTAGTTTTCTACATGGGGATTATGGGTGGAATATTTTTGATACATTTACATAGGAACATATTAAACCTATTTCTGATATGAATATGCATAACATTATTTTTCTACATGGGGATTATGGGTGGAATATTGTTTATAAATATACATAGTAACCTATTTAACCCATTTCTCATAAGAATATGCATATAATTATTTTTCTACATGGGGATTATGGATGGAATATTGTTGTTAAACATACATAGGAATATATTTATCCCATTTATCCCATTTCTTATAAAAATACACATATAATTATTTTTCTACATTTGGATTATGGGTGGAATATTGTTTATAAATATACATAGGAACCTAATTAAAGAATTTCTGATAAGAATATGCATATAATTTATTTCTACATGGGGATTATTGGTGGAATATTGTTTATATACATACATAGGACCCTATTTAACCAATTTGTGATAAGAATATGCATATAAGTATTTTTCTACATAGGGATTATGGGTGAAATATTGTTTATAAATATACATAGGAACCTAATTAGGAATATATTAAACCCATTTCTGATAAGAATATGAATATAATTATTTTTCTACATGTGGATTGTTTGTGGAATATTGTTTATAAATATACATAGGAACGTATTTAAGCCATTTCTGATAAGAATATGCATATAATTATATTTCTACATGGGGATTATGGGTGGAACATTGTTTATACATTTACATAGGAACATATTAAACCTATTTCTGATATGAATATGCATAACATTATTTTTCTACATGGGGATTATGGGTGGAATATTGTTTATAAATATTTCCAGTAACCTATTTAACCCATTTCTGATAAGTATATGCATATAATTATTTTTCAGTATGGGGATTATAGGTGGAATATTGTTTATAAATATACATAGGAACTGATTTAACCCATTTCTGGTAAGAACATGCATATAATTATTTTCTACATAGGGATTAATGGCGGAATACTGTTTTTAAATATACATAGTAACTTTTTAACCCATTTCTCACAAGAATATACATATAATTATTTTTCTACATGGGGATTATGGATGGAATATTGTTTCTTAAACATACATAGGAATATATTTATCCAATTTCTTATAAAAATACACATATAATTATTTTGCTACATATGGATTATGGGTGGAATATTGTTTATAAATATACATAGGAACGTATTTAAGCCATTTCTGATAAGAATATGCATATAATTATTTTTCTACATGGGGATTATGGGTGGAATATTGTTTATACATTTACATAGGAACATATTAAACCTATTTCTGATATGAATATGCATAACATTATTTTTCTACATGGGGATTATGGGTGGAATATTGTTTATAAATATACATAGTAACCTAATTAACCCATTTCTGATAAGAATATGCACACAATTATTTCTCTACATGGGGATTATGGGTGGAATAATGTTTGTAAATATACACAGTAACCTATTTAACCCATTTCTCATAAGAATATGCATATAATTATTTTTCTACATGGGGATTATGGATGGAATATTGTTTTTAAACATACATAGGAATATATTTATCCAATTTCTTATAAAAATACGCATATAATTATTTTTCTACATATGGATTATGGGTGGAATATTGTTTATAAATATACATAGGAACGTATTTAAGCCATTTCTGATAAGATTATGCATATCATTTTTTTTCTATATGGGGTAATGGGTGGAATATTGTTTATAAATATACATAGGAACCTAATTAAAGCATTTCTGATAAGAGTATGCATATAATTTTTTTTCTACATGGGGATTATTGGTGGAATATTGTTTATATAAATACATAGGACCCTATTTAAGCAATTTCTGATAAGAATATGCATATACGTATTTTTCTACACAGGGATTATGGGTGAAATATTGTTTATAAATATACATAGGAACCTAATTAAAGCATTTCTGATAAGAATATGCATATAATATTTTTTCTGCATGGTGATTTTAGTGGGAATTTGTTTAAAAAATATACATAGGAACCTATTTAACCCATTTCTGATAAGAATATGCATATAATTATTCTTCTACATAGGGATTATGAATGGAATATTCATTCTAGTTAAACATAGGGATTATGAATGGAATATTCATTCTAGTTAAACATACAAAGGAATATATTTAACCCATTTCTGATAAGAATACGAATATAATTATTTTTCTACATGAGGATTATGGGTGGAATATTGTTTATAAATATAAATAGGCACATAGTTAACCCAATTTCTGATAAGAATATGTATATAAGTATTTTTCTAGGGATTATGGGTGAAATAGTGTTTATTAATTTACATAGGAACATATTAAACCTATTTCTGATATGAATATGCATAAAATTATTTTTCTACATGGGGATTATGGGTGGAATATTGTTTATAAATTTACATAGCAACATATTAAACCTATTTCTGATATGAATGTGCATATAATTATATTGGTATATGGGGATTATGGGTTGAATATTGTTTATAAATATACATAGGAACGTATTTAAGCCATTTCTGATAAGAATATGCATATAATTATTTTTCTACATGGGGATTATGGATGGAATATTGTTTATACATTTACATAGGAACATATTAAACCTATTTCTGATATGAATATGCATAACATTATTTTTCTACATGGGGATTATGGGTGGAATATTGTTTATAAATATACATAGTAACCTATTTAACCCATTTCTGATAAGTATATGCATGTCATTATTATTCAGTATGGGGATTATAGGTGGAATATTGTTTATAAATATACATAGGAACTGATTTAACCTGATAAGAATAGGCACATAGTTATTTCTCTATATGGGGATTATGGGTGGAATAATGTTTGTAAATATACATAGTAACCTATTTAACCCATTTCTCATAAGAATATGCATATAATTATTTTTCTACATGGGGATTATGAATGGAATATTGTTTTTAAACATACATAGGAATATATTTATCCAATTTCTTATAAAAATACGCATATAATTATTTTTCTACATATGGATTATGGGTGGAATATTGTTTATAAATATACATAGGAACGTATTTAAGCCATTTCTGATTAGATTATGCATATCATTTTTTTTCTATATGGGGTTATGGGTGGAATATTGTTTATAAATATACATAGGAACCTAATTAAAGCATTTCTGATAAGAATATGCATATAATTTTTTTTCTACATGGGGATTATTGGTGGAATATTGTTTATATACATACATAGGACCCTATTTAACCAATTTCTGATAAGAATATGCATATAAGTATTTTTCTACACAGGGATTATGGGTGAAATATTGTTTATAAATATACATAGGAACCTAATTAAAGCATTTCTGATAAGAATATGCATATAATATTTTTTCTGCATGGGGATTATAGTGGGAAATTGTTTAAAAAATATACATAGGAACCTATTTAACCCATTTCTGATAAGAATATGCATATAATTATTTTTCTACATAGGGATTATGAATGGAATATTAATTCTAGTTAAACATAGGGATTATGAATGGAATATTCATTCTAGTTAAACATACAAAGGAATATATTTAACCCATTTCTGATAAGAATACGAATATAATTATTTTTCTACATGGGGATTATGGGTGGAATATTGTTTATAAATATACATAGGCACATAGTTAACCCAATTTCTGATAAGAATATGTATATAAGTATTCTTCTAGGGATTATAGGTGAAATAGTGTTTATTAATTTACATAGGAACATATTAAACATATTTCTGTTATGAATATGCATAAAATTATTTTTCTACATGGGGATTATGGGTGGAATATTGTTTATAAATATACATAGGACGCTATTTAACCCATTTTTGATACAAATATGCATATAATTATTTTTCTACATAGGGATTATTGGTGGAATACTGTTTTTAAATATACATAGTAACCTATTAAACCCATTTCTCATAAGAATATGCATATAACTATTTTTTTACATGGGGATTATGAATGGAATATTGTAGTTAAACATACATAGGAATATATTTAACCAATTTCTGATAAGAATATGCATATAAGTATTTTTCTACGTAGGGATGATGGGTGAAATATTGTTTATAAATATACATAGGGACCTATTTAGCCCATTTCTGATAAGAATATGCATATCATTATTTTTCTACATGGGGATTATGGGTTCAATATTGTTTATAAATATACATAGGACCTATTTAACCAATTTTCTATTAAGAATATGCATATAATTATTTTTCTACATGGGGATTATAGTTAGAATATTGTTTATAAATATATATAGGTACCTATTTATGCCATTGCTTACAAAAATACGCATATCATTATTTTTCTACATATGGATTATGGGTGGAATATTGTTTATCAATATACATTGTAACCTATTTAACCCATTTCTGTTAACAATATGCATATAATTATTTTTTTACATGGGGATTATGGATGGAATATTGTTTATAAATTTACATAGCAACATATTAAACCTATTTCTGATATGAATGTGCATCTAATCATATTGCTATATGTGGATTATGGGTTGAATATTGTTTATAAATATACATAGGAACGCGTTTAAGCCATTTCTGATAAGAATATGCATATAATTATTTTTCTACATGGGGATTATGGGTGGAATATTTTTGATACATTTACATAGGAACATATTAAACCTATTTCTGATATGAATATGCATAACATTATTTTTCTACATGGGGATTATGGGTGGAATATTGTTTATAAATATACATAGTAACCTATTTAACCCATTTCTCATAAGAATATGCATATAATTATTTTTCTACATGGGGATTATGGATGGAATATTGTTGTTAAACATACATAGGAATATATTTATCCCATTTATCCCATTTCTTATAAAAATAAACATATAATTATTTTTCTACATTTGGATTATGGGTGGAATATTGTTTATAAATATACATAGGAACCTAATTAAAGAATTTCTGATAAGAATATGCATATAATTTATTTCTACATGGGGATTATTGGTGGAATATTGTTTATATACATACATAGGACCCTATTTAACCAATTTGTGATAAGAATATGCATATAAGTATTTTTCTACATAGGGATTATGGGTGAAATATTGTTTATAAATATACATAGGAACCTAATTAGGAATATATTAAACCCATTTCTGATAAGAATATGAATATAATTATTTTTCTACATGTGGATTGTATGTGGAATGTTGTTTATAAATATACATAGGAACGTATTTAAGCCATTTCTGATAAGAATATGCATATAATTATATTTCTACATGGGGATTATGGGTGGAATATTTATACATTTACATAGGAACATATTAAACCTATTTCTGATATGAATATGCATAACATTATTTTTCTACATGGGGATTATGGGTGGAATATTGTTTATAAATATACATAGTTACCTATTTAACCCATTTCTGATAAGTATATGCATATAATTATTTTTCAGTATGGGGATTATAGGTGGAATATTGTTTATAAATATACATAGGAACTGATTTAACCCATTTCTGGTAAGAACATGCATATAATTATTTTCTACATAGGGATTAATGGCGGAATACTGTTTTTAAATATACATAGTAACTTTTTAACCCATTTCTCATAAGAATATACATATAATTATTTTTCTACATGGGGATTATGGATGGAATATTGTTTCTTAAACATACATAGGAATATATTTATCTAATTTCTTATAAAAATACACATATAATTATTTTGCTACATATGGATTATGGGTGGAATATTGTTTATAAATATACATAGGAACGTATTTAAGCCATTTCTGATAAGAATATGCATATAATTATTTTTCTACATGGGGATTATGGGTGGAATATTGTTTATACATTTACATAGGAACATATTAAACCTATTTCTGATATGAATATGCATAACATTATTTTTCTACATGGGGATTATGGGTGGAATATTGTTTATAAATATACATAGTAACCTAATTAACCCATTTCTGATAAGAATATGCACACAATTATTTCTCTACATGGGGATTATGGGTGGAATAATGTTTGTAAATATACACAGTAACCTATTTAACCCATTTCTCATAAGAATATGCATATAATTATTTTTCTACATGGGGATTATGGATGGAATATTGTTTTTAAACATACATAGGAATATATTTATCCAATTTCTTATAAAAATACGCATATAATTATTTTTCTACATATGGATTATGGGTGGAATATTGTTTATAAATATACATAGGAACGTATTTAAGCCATTTCTGATAAGATTATGCATATCATTTTTTTTCTATATGGGGTAATGGGTGGAATATTGTTTATAAATATACATAGGAACCTAATTAAAGCATTTCTGATAAGAGTATGCATATAATTTTTTTTCTACATGGGGATTATTGGTGGAATATTGTTTATATACATACATAGGACCCTATTTAAGCAATTTCTGATAAGAATATGCATATAAGTATTTTTCTACACAGGGATTATGGGTGAAATATTGTTTATAAATATACATAGGAACCTAATTAAAGCATTTCTGATAAGAATATGCATATAATATTTTTTCTGCATGGGGATTTTAGTGGGAAATTGTTTAAAAAATATACATAGGAACCTATTTAACCCATTTCTGATAAGAATATGCATATAATTATTCTTCTACATAGGGATTATGAATGGAATATTCATTCTAGTTAAACATAGGGATTATGAATGGAATATTCATTCTAGTTAAACATACAAAGGAATATATTTAACCCATTTCTGATAAGAATACGAATATAATTATTTTTCTACATGAGGATTATGGGTGGAATATTGTTTATAAATATAAATAGGCACATAGTTAACCCAATTTCTGATAAGTATATGTATATAAGTATTTTTCTAGGGATTATGGGTGAAATAGTGTTTATTAATTTACATAGGAACATATTAAACCTATTTCTGATATGAATATGCATAAAATTATTTTTCTACATGAGGATTATGGGTGGAATATTGTTTATAAATTTACATAGCAACATATTAAACCTATTTCTGATATGAATGTGCATATAATTATATTGGTATATGGGGATTATGGGTTGAATATTGTTTATAAATATACATAGGAACGTATTTAAGCCATTTCTGATAAGAATATGCATATAATTATTTTTCTACATGGGGATTATGGATGGAATATTGTTTATACATTTACATAGGAACATATTAAACCTATTTCTGATATGAATATGCATAACATTATTTTTCTACATGGGGATTATGGGTGGAATATTGTTTATAAATATACATAGTAACCTATTTATCCCATTTCTGATAAGTATATGCATGTCATTATTATTCAGTATGGGGATTATAGGTGGAATATTGTTTATAAATATACATAGGAACTGATTTAACCTAATAAGAATATGCACATAGTTATTTCTCTACATGGGGATTATGGGTGGAATAATGTTTGTAAATATACATAGTAACCTATTTAACCCATTTCTCATAAGAATATGCATATAATTATTTTTCTACATGGGGATTATGGATGGAATATTGTTTTTAAACATACATAGGAATATATTTATCCAATTTCTTATAAAAATACGCATATAATTATTTTTCTACATATGGATTATGGGTGGAATATTGTTTATAAATATACATAGGAACGTATTTAAGCCATTTCTGATTAGATTATGCATATCATTTTTTTTCTATATGGGGTTATGGGTGGAATATTGTTTATAAATATACATAGGAACCTAATTAAAGCATTTCTGATAAGAATATGCATATAATTTTTTTTCTACATGGGGATTATTGGTGGAATATTGTTTATATACATACATAGGACCCTATTTAACCAATTTCTGATAAGAATATGCATATAAGTATTTTTCTACACAGGGATTATGGGTGAAATATTGTTTATAAATATACATAGGAACCTAATTAAAGCATTTCTGATAAGAATATGCATATAATATTTTTTCTGCATGGGGATTATAGTGGGAAATTGTTTAAAAAATATACATAGGAACCTATTTAACCCATTTCTGATAAGAATATGCATATAATTATTTTTCTACATAGGGATTATGAATGGAATATTCATTCTAGTTAAACATAGGGATTATGAATGGAATATTCATTCTAGTTAAACATACAAAGGAATATATTTAACCCATTTCTGATAAGAATACGAATATAATTATTTTTCTACATGGGGATTATGGGTGGAATATTGTTTATAAATATACATAGGCACATAGTTAACCCAATTTCTGATAAGAATATGTATATAAGTATTTTTCTAGGGATTATGGGTGAAATAGTGTTTATTAATTTACATAGGAACATATTAAACATATTTCTGTTATGAATATGCATAAAATTATTTTTCTACATGGGGATTATGGGTGGAATATTGTTTATAAATATACATAGGACGCTATTTAACCCATTTTTGATACAAATATGCATATAATTATTTTTCTACATAGGGATTATTGGTGGAATACTGTTTTTAAATATACATAGTAACCTATTAAACCCATTTCTCATAAGAATATGCATATAACTATTTTTTTACATGAGGATTATGAATGGAATATTGTAGTTAAACATACATAGGAATATATTTAACCAATTTCTGATAAGAATATGCATATAAGTATTTTTCTACGTAGGGATGATGGGTGAAATATTGTTTATAAATATACGTAGGGACCTATTTAGCCCATTTCTGATAAGAATATGCATATCATTATTTTTCTACATGGGGATTATGGGTTCAATATTGTTTATAAATATACATAGGACCTATTTAACCAATTTTCTATTAAGAATATGCATATAATTATTTTTCTACATGGGGATTATAGATAGAATATTGTTTATAAATATATATAGGAACCTATTTATGCCATTGCTTACAAAAATACGCAAATCATTATTTTTCTACATATGGATTATGGGTGGAATATTGTTTATCAATATACATTGTAACCTATTTAACCAATTTCTGTTAACAATATGCATATAATTATTTTTTTACATGGGGATTATGGATGGAATATTGTTTATAAATTTACATAGCAACATATTAAACCTATTTCTGATATGAATGTGCATCTAATCATATTGCTATATGTGGATTATGGGTTGAATATTGTTTATAAATATACATAGGAACGCGTTTAAGCCATTTCTGATAAGAATATGCATATAATTATTTTTCTACATGGGGATTATGGGTGGAATATTTTTGATACATTTACATAGGAACATATTAAACCTATTTCTGATATGAATATGCATAACATTATTTTTCTACATGGGGATTATGGGTGGAATATTGTTTATAAATATACATAGTAACCTATTTAACCCATTTCTCATAAGAATATGCATATAATTATTTTTCTACATGGGGATTATGGATGGAATATTGTTGTTAAACATACATAGGAATATATTTATCACATTTATCCCATTTCTTATAAAAATAAACATATAATTATTTTTCTACATTTGGATTATGGGTGGAATATTCTTTATAAATATACATAGGAACCTAATGAAAGATTTTCTGATAAGAATATGCATATAATTTATTTCTACATGGGGATTATTGGTGGAATATTGTTTATATACATACATAGGACCCTATTTAACCAATTTGTGATAAGAATATGCATATAAGTATTTTTCTACATAGGGATTATGGGTGAAATATTGTTTATAAATATACATAGGAACCTAATTAGGAATATATTAAACCCATTTCTGATAAGAATATGAATATAATTATTTTTCTACATGTGGATTGTTTGTGGAATATTGTTTATAAATATACATAGGAACGTATTTAAGCCATTTCTGATAAGAATATGCATATAATTATATTTCTACATGGGGATTATGGGTGGAATATTTATACATTTACATAGGAACATATTAAACCTATTTCTGATATGAATATGCATAACATTATTTTTCTACATGGGGATTATGGGTGGAATATTGTTTATAAATATACATAGTTACCTATTTAACCCATTTCTGATAAGTATATGCATATAATTATTTTTCAGTATGGGGATTATAGGTGGAATATTGTTTATAAATATACATAGGAACTGATTTAACCCATTTCTGGTAAGAACATGCATATAATTATTTTCTACATAGGGATTAATGGCGGAATACTGTTTTTAAATATACATAGTAACTTTTTAACCCATTTCTCATAAGAATATACATATAATTATTTTTCTACATGGGGATTATGGATGGAATATTGTTTCTTAAACATACATAGGAATATATTTATCTAATTTCTTATAAAAATACACATATAATTATTTTGCTACATATGGATTATGGGTGGAATATTGTTTATAAATATACATAGGAACGTATTTAAGCCATTTCTGATAAGAATATGCATATAATTATTTTTCTACATGGGGATTATGGGTGGAATATTGTTTATACATTTACATAGGAACATATTAAACCTATTTCTGATATGAATATGCATAACATTATTTTTCTACATGGGGATTATGGGTGGAATATTGTTTATAAATATACATAGTAACCTAATTAACCCATTTCTGATAAGAATATGCACACAATTATTTCTCTACATGGGGATTATGGGTGGAATAATGTTTGTAAATATACACAGTAACCTATTTAACCCATTTCTCATAAGAATATGCATATAATTATTTTTCTACATGGGGATTATGGATGGAATATTGTTTTTAAACATACATAGGAATATATTTATCCAATTTCTTATAAAAATACGCATATAATTATTTTTCTACATATGGATTATGGGTGGAATATTGTTTATAAATATACAGAGGAACGTATTTAAGCCATTTCTGATAAGATTATGCATATCATTTTTTTTCTATATGGGGTAATGGGTGGAATATTGTTTATAAATATACATAGGAACCTAATTAAAGCATTTCTGATAAGAGTATGCATATAATTTTTTTTCTACATGGGGATTATTGGTGGAATATTGTTTATATACATACATAGGACCCTATTTAAGCAATTTCTGATAAGAATATGCATATAAGTATTTTTCTACACAGGGATTATGGGTGAAATATTGTTTATAAATATACATAGGAACCTAATTAAAGCATTTCTGATAAGAATATGCATATAATATTTTTTCTGCATGGGGATTTTAGTGGGAAATTGTTTAAAAAATATACATAGGAACCTATTTAACCCATTTCTGATAAGAATATGCATATAATTATTCTTCTACATAGGGATTATGAATGGAATATTCATTCTAGTTAAACATAGGGATTATGAATGGAATATTCATTCTAGTTAAACATACAAAGGAATATATTTAACCCATTTCTGATAAGAATACGAATATAATTATTTTTCTACATGAGGATTATGGGTGGAATATTGTTTATAAATATAAATAGGCACATAGTTAACCCAATTTCTGATAAGTATATGTATATAAGTATTTTTCTAGGGATTATGGGTGAAATAGTGTTTATTAATTTACATAGGAACATATTAAACCTATTTCTGATATGAATATGCATAAAATTATTTTTCTACATGAGGATTATGGGTGGAATATTGTTTATAAATTTACATAGCAACATATTAAACCTATTTCTGATATGAATGTGCATATAATTATATTGGTATATGGGGATTATGGGTTGAATATTGTTTATAAATATACATAGGAACGTATTTAAGCCATTTCTGATAAGAATATGCATATAATTATTTTTCTACATGGGGATTATGGATGGAATATTGTTTATACATTTACATAGGAACATATTAAACCTATTTCTGATATGAATATGCATAACATTATTTTTCTACATGGGGATTATGGGTGGAATATTGTTTATAAATATACATAGTAACCTATTTATCCCATTTCTGATAAGTATATGCATGTCATTATTATTCAGTATGGGGATTATAGGTGGAATATTGTTTATAAATATACATAGGAACTGATTTAACCTAATAAGAATATGCACATAGTTATTTCTCTACATGGGGATTATGGGTGGAATAATGTTTGTAAATATACATAGTAACCTATTTAACCCATTTCTCATAAGAATATGCATATAATTATTTTTCTACATGGGGATTATGGATGGAATATTGTTTTTAAACATACATAGGAATATATTTATCCAATTTCTTATAAAAATACGCATATAATTATTTTTCTACATATGGATTATGGGTGGAATATTGTTTATAAATATACATAGGAACGTATTTAAGCCATTTCTGATTAGATTATGCATATCATTTTTTTTCTATATGGGGTTATGGGTGGAATATTGTTTATAAATATACATAGGAACCTAATTAAAGCATTTCTGATAAGAATATGCATATAATTTTTTTTCTACATGGGGATTATTGGTGGAATATTGTTTATATACATACATAGGACCCTATTTAACCAATTTCTGATAAGAATATGCATATAAGTATTTTTCTACACAGGGATTATGGGTGAAATATTGTTTATAAATATACATAGGAACCTAATTAAAGCATTTCTGATAAGAATATGCATATAATATTTTTTCTGCATGGGGATTATAGTGGGAAATTGTTTAAAAAATATACATAGGAACCTATTTAACCCATTTCTGATAAGAATATGCATATAATTATTTTTCTACATAGGGATTATGAATGGAATATTCATTCTAGTTAAACATAGGGATTATGAATGGAATATTCATTCTAGTTAAACATACAAAGGAATATATTTAACCCATTTCTGATAAGAATACGAATATAATTATTTTTCTACATGGGGATTATGGGTGGAATATTGTTTATAAATATACATAGGCACATAGTTAACCCAATTTCTGATAAGAATATGTATATAAGTATTTTTCTAGGGATTATGGGTGAAATAGTGTTTATTAATTTACATAGGAACATATTAAACATATTTCTGTTATGAATATGCATAAAATTATTTTTCTACATGGGGATTATGGGTGGAATATTGTTTATAAATATACATAGGACGCTATTTAACCCATTTTTGATACAAATATGCATATAATTATTTTTCTACATAGGGATTATTGGTGGAATACTGTTTTTAAATATACATAGTAACCTATTAAACCCATTTCTCATAAGAATATGCATATAACTATTTTTTTACATGAGGATTATGAATGGAATATTGTAGTTAAACATACATAGGAATATATTTAACCAATTTCTGATAAGAATATGCATATAAGTATTTTTCTACGTAGGGATGATGGGTGAAATATTGTTTATAAATATACGTAGGGACCTATTTAGCCCATTTCTGATAAGAATATGCATATCATTATTTTTCTACATGGGGATTATGGGTTCAATATTGTTTATAAATATACATAGGACCTATTTAACCAATTTTCTATTAAGAATATGCATATAATTATTTTTCTACATGGGGATTATAGATAGAATATTGTTTATAAATATATATAGGAACCTATTTATGCCATTGCTTACAAAAATACGCAAATCATTATTTTTCTACATATGGATTATGGGTGGAATATTGTTTATCAATATACATTGTAACCTATTTAACCAATTTCTGTTAACAATATGCATATAATTATTTTTTTACATGGGGATTATGGATGGAATATTGTTTATAAATTTACATAGCAACATATTAAACCTATTTCTGATATGAATGTGCATCTAATCATATTGCTATATGTGGATTATGGGTTGAATATTGTTTATAAATATACATAGGAACGCGTTTAAGCCATTTCTGATAAGAATATGCATATAATTATTTTTCTACATGGGGATTATGGGTGGAATATTTTTGATACATTTACATAGGAACATATTAAACCTATTTCTGATATGAATATGCATAACATTATTTTTCTACATGGGGATTATGGGTGGAATATTGTTTATAAATATACATAGTAACCTATTTAACCCATTTCTCATAAGAATATGCATATAATTATTTTTCTACATGGGGATTATGGATGGAATATTGTTGTTAAACATACATAGGAATATATTTATCACATTTATCCCATTTCTTATAAAAATAAACATATAATTATTTTTCTACATTTGGATTATGGGTGGAATATTCTTTATAAATATACATAGGAACCTAATGAAAGATTTTCTGATAAGAATATGCATATAATTTATTTCTACATGGGGATTATTGGTGGAATATTGTTTATATACATACATAGGACCCTATTTAACCAATTTGTGATAAGAATATGCATATAAGTATTTTTCTACATAGGGATTATGGGTGAAATATTGTTTATAAATATACATAGGAACCTAATTAGGAATATATTAAACCCATTTCTGATAAGAATATGAATATAATTATTTTTCTACATGTGGATTGTTTGTGGAATATTGTTTATAAATATACATAGGAACGTATTTAAGCCATTTCTGATAAGAATATGCATATAATTATATTTCTACATGGGGATTATGGGTGGAATATTTATACATTTACATAGGAACATATTAAACCTATTTCTGATATGAATATGCATAACATTATTTTTCTACATGGGGATTATGGGTGGAATATTGTTTATAAATATACATAGTTACCTATTTAACCCATTTCTGATAAGTATATGCATATAATTATTTTTCAGTATGGGGATTATAGGTGGAATATTGTTTATAAATATACATAGGAACTGATTTAACCCATTTCTGGTAAGAACATGCATATAATTATTTTCTACATAGGGATTAATGGCGGAATACTGTTTTTAAATATACATAGTAACTTTTTAACCCATTTCTCATAAGAATATACATATAATTATTTTTCTACATGGGGATTATGGATGGAATATTGTTTCTTAAACATACATAGGAATATATTTATCTAATTTCTTATAAAAATACACATATAATTATTTTGCTACATATGGATTATGGGTGGAATATTGTTTATAAATATACATAGGAACGTATTTAAGCCATTTCTGATAAGAATATGCATATAATTATTTTTCTACATGGGGATTATGGGTGGAATATTGTTTATACATTTACATAGGAACATATTAAACCTATTTCTGATATGAATATGCATAACATTATTTTTCTACATGGGGATTATGGGTGGAATATTGTTTATAAATATACATAGTAACCTAATTAACCCATTTCTGATAAGAATATGCACACAATTATTTCTCTACATGGGGATTATGGGTGGAATAATGTTTGTAAATATACACAGTAACCTATTTAACCCATTTCTCATAAGAATATGCATATAATTATTTTTCTACATGGGGATTATGGATGGAATATTGTTTTTAAACATACATAGGAATATATTTATCCAATTTCTTATAAAAATACGCATATAATTATTTTTCTACATATGGATTATGGGTGGAATATTGTTTATAAATATACAGAGGAACGTATTTAAGCCATTTCTGATAAGATTATGCATATCATTTTTTTTCTATATGGGGTAATGGGTGGAATATTGTTTATAAATATACATAGGAACCTAATTAAAGCATTTCTGATAAGAGTATGCATATAATTTTTTTTCTACATGGGGATTATTGGTGGAATATTGTTTATATACATACATAGGACCCTATTTAAGCAATTTCTGATAAGAATATGCATATAAGTATTTTTCTACACAGGGATTATGGGTGAAATATTGTTTATAAATATACATAGGAACCTAATTAAAGCATTTCTGATAAGAATATGCATATAATATTTTTTCTGCATGGGGATTTTAGTGGGAAATTGTTTAAAAAATATACATAGGAACCTATTTAACCCATTTCTGATAAGAATATGCATATAATTATTCTTCTACATAGGGATTATGAATGGAATATTCATTCTAGTTAAACATAGGGATTATGAATGGAATATTCATTCTAGTTAAACATACAAAGGAATATATTTAACCCATTTCTGATAAGAATACGAATATAATTATTTTTCTACATGAGGATTATGGGTGGAATATTGTTTATAAATATAAATAGGCACATAGTTAACCCAATTTCTGATAAGTATATGTATATAAGTATTTTTCTAGGGATTATGGGTGAAATAGTGTTTATTAATTTACATAGGAACATATTAAACCTATTTCTGATATGAATATGCATAAAATTATTTTTCTACATGAGGATTATGGGTGGAATATTGTTTATAAATTTACATAGCAACATATTAAACCTATTTCTGATATGAATGTGCATATAATTATATTGGTATATGGGGATTATGGGTTGAATATTGTTTATAAATATACATAGGAACGTATTTAAGCCATTTCTGATAAGAATATGCATATAATTATTTTTCTACATGGGGATTATGGATGGAATATTGTTTATACATTTACATAGGAACATATTAAACCTATTTCTGATATGAATATGCATAACATTATTTTTCTACATGGGGATTATGGGTGGAATATTGTTTATAAATATACATAGTAACCTATTTATCCCATTTCTGATAAGTATATGCATGTCATTATTATTCAGTATGGGGATTATAGGTGGAATATTGTTTATAAATATACATAGGAACTGATTTAACCTAATAAGAATATGCACATAGTTATTTCTCTACATGGGGATTATGGGTGGAATAATGTTTGTAAATATACATAGTAACCTATTTAACCCATTTCTCATAAGAATATGCATATAATTATTTTTCTACATGGGGATTATGGATGGAATATTGTTTTTAAACATACATAGGAATATATTTATCCAATTTCTTATAAAAATACGCATATAATTATTTTTCTACATATGGATTATGGGTGGAATATTGTTTATAAATATACATAGGAACGTATTTAAGCCATTTCTGATTAGATTATGCATATCATTTTTTTTCTATATGGGGTTATGGGTGGAATATTGTTTATAAATATACATAGGAACCTAATTAAAGCATTTCTGATAAGAATATGCATATAATTTTTTTTCTACATGGGGATTATTGGTGGAATATTGTTTATATACATACATAGGACCCTATTTAACCAATTTCTGATAAGAATATGCATATAAGTATTTTTCTACACAGGGATTATGGGTGAAATATTGTTTATAAATATACATAGGAACCTAATTAAAGCATTTCTGATAAGAATATGCATATAATATTTTTTCTGCATGGGGATTATAGTGGGAAATTGTTTAAAAAATATACATAGGAACCTATTTAACCCATTTCTGATAAGAATATGCATATAATTATTTTTCTACATAGGGATTATGAATGGAATATTCATTCTAGTTAAACATAGGGATTATGAATGGAATATTCATTCTAGTTAAACATACAAAGGAATATATTTAACCCATTTCTGATAAGAATACGAATATAATTATTTTTCTACATGGGGATTATGGGTGGAATATTGTTTATAAATATACATAGGCACATAGTTAACCCAATTTCTGATAAGAATATGTATATAAGTATTTTTCTAGGGATTATGGGTGAAATAGTGTTTATTAATTTACATAGGAACATATTAAACATATTTCTGTTATGAATATGCATAAAATTATTTTTCTACATGGGGATTATGGGTGGAATATTGTTTATAAATATACATAGGACGCTATTTAACCCATTTTTGATACAAATATGCATATAATTATTTTTCTACATAGGGATTATTGGTGGAATACTGTTTTTAAATATACATAGTAACCTATTAAACCCATTTCTCATAAGAATATGCATATAACTATTTTTTTACATGAGGATTATGAATGGAATATTGTAGTTAAACATACATAGGAATATATTTAACCAATTTCTGATAAGAATATGCATATAAGTATTTTTCTACGTAGGGATGATGGGTGAAATATTGTTTATAAATATACGTAGGGACCTATTTAGCCCATTTCTGATAAGAATATGCATATCATTATTTTTCTACATGGGGATTATGGGTTCAATATTGTTTATAAATATACATAGGACCTATTTAACCAATTTTCTATTAAGAATATGCATATAATTATTTTTCTACATGGGGATTATAGATAGAATATTGTTTATAAATATATATAGGAACCTATTTATGCCATTGCTTACAAAAATACGCAAATCATTATTTTTCTACATATGGATTATGGGTGGAATATTGTTTATCAATATACATTGTAACCTATTTAACCAATTTCTGTTAACAATATGCATATAATTATTTTTTTACATGGGGATTATGGATGGAATATTGTTTATAAATTTACATAGCAACATATTAAACCTATTTCTGATATGAATGTGCATCTAATCATATTGCTATATGTGGATTATGGGTTGAATATTGTTTATAAATATACATAGGAACGCGTTTAAGCCATTTCTGATAAGAATATGCATATAATTATTTTTCTACATGGGGATTATGGGTGGAATATTTTTGATACATTTACATAGGAACATATTAAACCTATTTCTGATATGAATATGCATAACATTATTTTTCTACATGGGGATTATGGGTGGAATATTGTTTATAAATATACATAGTAACCTATTTAACCCATTTCTCATAAGAATATGCATATAATTATTTTTCTACATGGGGATTATGGATGGAATATTGTTGTTAAACATACATAGGAATATATTTATCACATTTATCCCATTTCTTATAAAAATAAACATATAATTATTTTTCTACATTTGGATTATGGGTGGAATATTCTTTATAAATATACATAGGAACCTAATGAAAGATTTTCTGATAAGAATATGCATATAATTTATTTCTACATGGGGATTATTGGTGGAATATTGTTTATATACATACATAGGACCCTATTTAACCAATTTGTGATAAGAATATGCATATAAGTATTTTTCTACATAGGGATTATGGGTGAAATATTGTTTATAAATATACATAGGAACCTAATTAGGAATATATTAAACCCATTTCTGATAAGAATATGAATATAATTATTTTTCTACATGTGGATTGTTTGTGGAATATTGTTTATAAATATACATAGGAACGTATTTAAGCCATTTCTGATAAGAATATGCATATAATTATATTTCTACATGGGGATTATGGGTGGAATATTGTTTATACATTTACATAGGAACATATTAAACCTATTTCTGATATGAATATGCATAACATTATTTTTCTACATGGGGATTATGGGTGGAATATTGTTTATAAATATACATAGTAACCTATTTAACCCATTTCTGATAAGTATATGCATATAATTTTTTTTCAGTATGGGGATTATAGGTGGAATATTGTTTATAAATATACATAGGAACTGATTTAACCCATTTCTGGTAAGAACATGCATATAATTATTTTCTACATAGGGATTAATGGCGGAATACTGTTTTTAAATATACATAGTAACTTTTTAACCCATTTCTCACAAGAATATACATATAATTATTTTTCTACATGGGGATTATGGATGGAATATTGTTTCTTAAACATACATAGGAATATATTTATCCAATTTCTTATAAAAATACACATATAATTATTTTGCTACATATGGATTATGGGTGGAATATTGTTTATAAATATACATAGGAACGTATTTAAGCCATTTCTGATAAGATTATGCATATAATTTTTTTTCTATATGGGGTTATGGGTGGAATATTGTTTATAAATATACATAGGAATCTAATTAAAGCATTTCTGATACGAATATGCATATAATTTTTTTTCTACATGGGGATTATTGGTGGAATATTGTTTATATACATACATAGGACCCTATTTAAGCAATTTCTGATAAGAATATGCATATAAGTATTTTTCTACACAGGGATTATGGGTGAAATATTGTTTATAAATATACATAGGAACCTAATTAAAGCATTTCTGATAAGAATATGCATATAATATTTTTTCTGCATGGGGATTATAGTGGGAAATTGTTTAAAAAATATACATAGGAACCTATTTAACCCATTTCTGATAAGAATATGCATATAATTATTTTTCTACATAGGGATTATGAATGGAATATTCATTCTAGTTAAACATAGGGATTATGAATGGAATATTCATTCTAGTTAAACATACAAAGGAATATTTTTAACCCATTTCTGATAAGAATACGAATATAATTATTTTTCTTCATGGGGATTATGGGTGGAATACTGTTTATAAATATACATAGGCACATAGTTAACCCAATTTCTGATAAGAATATGTATATAAGTATTTTTCTAGGGATTATGGGTGAAATAGTGTTTATTAATTTACATAGGAACATATTAAACATATTTCTGATATGAATATGCATAAAATTATTTTTCTACATGGGGATTATGGGTGGAATATTGTTTATACATTTACATAGGAACATATTAAACCTATTTCTGATATGAATATGCATAACATTATTTTTCTACATGGGGATTATGGGTGGAATATTGTTTATAAATATACATAGTAACCTATTTAACCCATTTCTGATAAGTATATGCATATAATTTTTTTTTCAGTATGGGGATTATAGGTGGAATATTGTTTATAAATATACATAGGAACTGATTTAACCCATTTCTGGTAAGAACATGCATATAATTATTTTCTACATAGGGATTAATGGCGGAATACTGTTTTTAAATATACATAGTAACTTTTTAACCCATTTCTCACAAGAATATACATATAATTATTTTTCTACATGGGGATTATGGATGGAATATTGTTTCTTAAACATACCTAGGAATATAGTTATCCAATTTTTATAAAAATACACATATAATTATTTTGCTACATATGGATTATGGGTGGAATATTGTTTATAAATATACATAGGAACGTATTTAAGCCATTTCTGATAAGATTATGCATATAATTTTTTTTCTATATGGGGTTATGGGTGGAATATTGTTTATAAATATACATAGGAATCTAATTAAAGCATTTCTGATACGAATATGCATATAATTTTTTTTCTACATGGGGATTATTGGTGGAATATTGTTTATATACATACATAGGACCCTATTTAAGTAATTTCTGATAAGAATATGCATATAAGTATTTTTCTACACAGGGATTATGGGTGAAATATTGTTTATAAATATACATAGGAACCTAATTAAAGCATTTCTGATAAGAATATGCATATAATATTTTTTCTGCATGGGGATTATAGTGGGAAATTGTTTAAAAAATATACATAGGAACCTATTTAACCCATTTCTGATAAGAATATGCATATAATTATTTTTCTACATAGGGATTATGAATGGAATATTCATTCTAGTTAAACATAGGGATTATGAATGGAATATTCATTCTAGTTAAACATACAAAGGAATATTTTTAACCCATTTCTGATAAGAATACGAATATAATTATTTTTCTTCATGGGGATTATGGGTGGAATACTGTTTATAAATATACATAGGCACATAGTTAACCCAATTTCTGATAAGAATATGTATATAAGTATTTTTCTAGGGATTATGGGTGAAATAGTGTTTATTAATTTACATAGGAACATATTAAACATATTTCTGATATGAATATGCATAAAATTATTTTTCTACATGGGGATTATGGGTGGAATATTGTTTATAAATGTACATAGCAACATATTAAACCTATTTCTGATATGAACGTGCATATAATTATATTGGTATATGGGGATTATGGGTTGAATATTGTTAATAAATATACATAGGAACGTATTTAAGCCATTTCTGAAAAGAATATGCATATAATTATTTTTCTACATGGGGATTATGGGTGGAATATTGTTTATACATTTACATAGGGAACATATTAAATCTATTTCTGATATGAATATGCATAACATTATTTTTCTACATGGGGATTATGGGTGGAATATTGTTTATAAATATACATAGTAACCTATTTAACCCATTTCTGATAAGTATATGCATGTCATTATTATTCAGTATGAGGATTATAGGTGGAATATTGTTTATAAATATACATAGGAACTGATTTAACCTGATAAGAATATGCACATAATTATTTCTCTACATGGGGATTATGGGTGGAATAATGTTTGTAAATATACATAGTAACCTATTTAACCCATTTCTCATAAGAATATGCATATAATTATTTTTCTACATGGGGATTATGGATGGAATATTGTTTTTAAACATACATAGGAACGTATTTAATCCATTTCTGATAAGATTATGCATTATGCACATTTACATAGGAACATATTAAACCTATTTCTGATATGAATATGCATAACATTATTTTTCTACATGGGGATTATGGGTGGAATATTGTTTATAAATATACATAGTAACCTATTTAACCCATTTCTCATAAGAATATGCATATAATTATTTTTCTACATGGGGATTATGGATGGAATATTGTTGTTAAACATACATAGGAATATATTTATCCCATTTATCCCATTTCTTATAAAAATAAACATATAATTATTTTTCTACATTTGGATTATGGGTGGAATATTGTTTATAAATATACATAGGAACCTAATTAAAGAATTTCTGATAAGAATATGCATATAATTTATTTCTACATGGGGATTATTGGTGGAATATTGTTTATATACATACATAGGACCCTATTTAACCAATTTGTGATAAGAATATGCATATAAGTATTTTTCTACATAGGGATTATGGGTGAAATATTGTTTATAAATATATATAGGAACCTAATTAGGAATATATTAAACCCATTTCTGATAAGAATATGAATATAATTATTTTTCTACATGTGGATTGTTTGTGGAATATTGTTTATAAATATACATAGGAACGTATTTAAGCCATTTCTGATAAGAATATGCATATAATTATATTTCTACATGGGGATTATGGGTGGAATATTGTTTATACATTTACATAGGAACATATTAAATCTATTTCTGATATGAATATGCATAACATTATTTTTCTACATGGGGATTATAGGTGGAATATTGTTTATAAATATACATAGTAACCTATTTAACCCATTTCTGATAAGTATATGCATATAATTATTTTTCAGTATGGGGATTATAGGTGGAATATTGTTTATAAATATACATAGGAACTGATTTAACCCATTTCTGGTAAGAACATGCATATAATTATTTTCTACATAGGGATTAATGGCGGAATACTGTTTTTAAATATACATAGTAACTTTTTAACCCATTTCTCACAAGAATATACATATAATTATTTTTCTACATGGGGATTATGGATGGAATATTGTTTCTTAAACATACATAGGAATATATTTATCCAATTTCTTATAAAAATACACATATAATTATTTTGCTACATATGGATTATGGGTGGAATATTGTTTATAAATATACATAAGAACGTATTTAAGCCATTTCTGATAAGAATATGCATATAATTTTTTTTCTACATGGGGATTATTGGTGGAATATTGTTTATATACATACATAGGACCCTATTTAACCAATTTCTGATAAGAATATGCATATAAGTATTTTTCTACACAGGGATTATGGGTGAAATATTGTTTATAAATATACATAGGAACCTAATTAAAGCATTTCTGATAAGAATATGCATATAATATTTTTTCTGCATGGGGATTATAGTGGGAAATTGTTTAAAAAATATACATAGGAACCTATTTAACCCATTTCTGATAAGAATATGCATATAATTATTTTTCTACATAGGGATTATGAATGGAATATTCATTCTAGTTAAACATAGGGATTATGAATGGAATATTCATTCTAGTTAAACATACAAAGGAATATATTTAACCCATTTCTGATAAGAATACGAATATAATTATTTTTCTACATGGGGATTATGGGTGGAATATTGTTTATAAATATACATAGGCACATAGTTAACCCAATTTCTGATAAGAATATGTATATAAGTATTTTTCTAGGGATTATGGGTGAAATAGTGTTTATTAATTTACATAGGAACATATTAAACATATTTCTGTTATGAATATGCATAAAATTATTTTTCTACATGGGGATTATGGGTGGAATATTGTTTATAAATATACATAGGACGCTATTTAACCCATTTTTGATACAAATATGCATATAATTATTTTTCTACATAGGGATTATTGGTGGAATACTGTTTTTAAATATACATAGTAACCTATTAAACCCATTTCTCATAAGAATATGCATATAACTATTTTTTTACATGAGGATTATGAATGGAATATTGTAGTTAAACATACATAGGAATATATTTAACCAATTTCTGATAAGAATATGCATATAAGTATTTTTCTACGTAGGGATGATGGGTGAAATATTGTTTATAAATATACGTAGGGACCTATTTAGCCCATTTCTGATAAGAATATGCATATCATTATTTTTCTACATGGGGATTATGGGTTCAATATTGTTTATAAATATACATAGGACCTATTTAACCAATTTTCTATTAAGAATATGCATATAATTATTTTTCTACATGGGGATTATAGATAGAATATTGTTTATAAATATATATAGGAACCTATTTATGCCATTGCTTACAAAAATACGCAAATCATTATTTTTCTACATATGGATTATGGGTGGAATATTGTTTATCAATATACATTGTAACCTATTTAACCAATTTCTGTTAACAATATGCATATAATTATTTTTTTACATGGGGATTATGGATGGAATATTGTTTATAAATTTACATAGCAACATATTAAACCTATTTCTGATATGAATGTGCATCTAATCATATTGCTATATGTGGATTATGGGTTGAATATTGTTTATAAATATACATAGGAACGCGTTTAAGCCATTTCTGATAAGAATATGCATATAATTATTTTTCTACATGGGGATTATGGGTGGAATATTTTTGATACATTTACATAGGAACATATTAAACCTATTTCTGATATGAATATGCATAACATTATTTTTCTACATGGGGATTATGGGTGGAATATTGTTTATAAATATACATAGTAACCTATTTAACCCATTTCTCATAAGAATATGCATATAATTATTTTTCTACATGGGGATTATGGATGGAATATTGTTGTTAAACATACATAGGAATATATTTATCACATTTATCCCATTTCTTATAAAAATAAACATATAATTATTTTTCTACATTTGGATTATGGGTGGAATATTCTTTATAAATATACATAGGAACCTAATGAAAGATTTTCTGATAAGAATATGCATATAATTTATTTCTACATGGGGATTATTGGTGGAATATTGTTTATATACATACATAGGACCCTATTTAACCAATTTGTGATAAGAATATGCATATAAGTATTTTTCTACATAGGGATTATGGGTGAAATATTGTTTATAAATATACATAGGAACCTAATTAGGAATATATTAAACCCATTTCTGATAAGAATATGAATATAATTATTTTTCTACATGTGGATTGTTTGTGGAATATTGTTTATAAATATACATAGGAACGTATTTAAGCCATTTCTGATAAGAATATGCATATAATTATATTTCTACATGGGGATTATGGGTGGAATATTGTTTATACATTTACATAGGAACATATTAAACCTATTTCTGATATGAATATGCATAACATTATTTTTCTACATGGGGATTATGGGTGGAATATTGTTTATAAATATACATAGTAACCTATTTAACCCATTTCTGATAAGTATATGCATATAATTTTTTTTCAGTATGGGGATTATAGGTGGAATATTGTTTATAAATATACATAGGAACTGATTTAACCCATTTCTGGTAAGAACATGCATATAATTATTTTCTACATAGGGATTAATGGCGGAATACTGTTTTTAAATATACATAGTAACTTTTTAACCCATTTCTCACAAGAATATACATATAATTATTTTTCTACATGGGGATTATGGATGGAATATTGTTTCTTAAACATACATAGGAATATATTTATCCAATTTCTTATAAAAATACACATATAATTATTTTGCTACATATGGATTATGGGTGGAATATTGTTTATAAATATACATAGGAACGTATTTAAGCCATTTCTGATAAGATTATGCATATAATTTTTTTTCTATATGGGGTTATGGGTGGAATATTGTTTATAAATATACATAGGAATCTAATTAAAGCATTTCTGATACGAATATGCATATAATTTTTTTTCTACATGGGGATTATTGGTGGAATATTGTTTATATACATACATAGGACCCTATTTAAGCAATTTCTGATAAGAATATGCATATAAGTATTTTTCTACACAGGGATTATGGGTGAAATATTGTTTATAAATATACATAGGAACCTAATTAAAGCATTTCTGATAAGAATATGCATATAATATTTTTTCTGCATGGGGATTATAGTGGGAAATTGTTTAAAAAATATACATAGGAACCTATTTAACCCATTTCTGATAAGAATATGCATATAATTATTTTTCTACATAGGGATTATGAATGGAATATTCATTCTAGTTAAACATAGGGATTATGAATGGAATATTCATTCTAGTTAAACATACAAAGGAATATTTTTAACCCATTTCTGATAAGAATACGAATATAATTATTTTTCTTCATGGGGATTATGGGTGGAATACTGTTTATAAATATACATAGGCACATAGTTAACCCAATTTCTGATAAGAATATGTATATAAGTATTTTTCTAGGGATTATGGGTGAAATAGTGTTTATTAATTTACATAGGAACATATTAAACATATTTCTGATATGAATATGCATAAAATTATTTTTCTACATGGGGATTATGGGTGGAATATTGTTTATACATTTACATAGGAACATATTAAACCTATTTCTGATATGAATATGCATAACATTATTTTTCTACATGGGGATTATGGGTGGAATATTGTTTATAAATATACATAGTAACCTATTTAACCCATTTCTGATAAGTATATGCATATAATTTTTTTTTCAGTATGGGGATTATAGGTGGAATATTGTTTATAAATATACATAGGAACTGATTTAACCCATTTCTGGTAAGAACATGCATATAATTATTTTCTACATAGGGATTAATGGCGGAATACTGTTTTTAAATATACATAGTAACTTTTTAACCCATTTCTCACAAGAATATACATATAATTATTTTTCTACATGGGGATTATGGATGGAATATTGTTTCTTAAACATACCTAGGAATATAGTTATCCAATTTCTTATAAAAATACACATATAATTATTTTGCTACATATGGATTATGGGTGGAATATTGTTTATAAATATACATAGGAACGTATTTAAGCCATTTCTGATAAGATTATGCATATAATTTTTTTTCTATATGGGGTTATGGGTGGAATATTGTTTATAAATATACATAGGAATCTAATTAAAGCATTTCTGATACGAATATGCATATAATTTTTTTTCTACATGGGGATTATTGGTGGAATATTGTTTATATACATACATAGGACCCTATTTAAGTAATTTCTGATAAGAATATGCATATAAGTATTTTTCTACACAGGGATTATGGGTGAAATATTGTTTATAAATATACATAGGAACCTAATTAAAGCATTTCTGATAAGAATATGCATATAATATTTTTTCTGCATGGGGATTATAGTGGGAAATTGTTTAAAAAATATACATAGGAACCTATTTAACCCATTTCTGATAAGAATATGCATATAATTATTTTTCTACATAGGGATTATGAATGGAATATTCATTCTAGTTAAACATAGGGATTATGAATGGAATATTCATTCTAGTTAAACATACAAAGGAATATTTTTAACCCATTTCTGATAAGAATACGAATATAATTATTTTTCTTCATGGGGATTATGGGTGGAATACTGTTTATAAATATACATAGGCACATAGTTAACCCAATTTCTGATAAGAATATGTATATAAGTATTTTTCTAGGGATTATGGGTGAAATAGTGTTTATTAATTTACATAGGAACATATTAAACATATTTCTGATATGAATATGCATAAAATTATTTTTCTACATGGGGATTATGGGTGGAATATTGTTTATAAATGTACATAGCAACATATTAAACCTATTTCTGATATGAACGTGCATATAATTATATTGGTATATGGGGATTATGGGTTGAATATTGTTAATAAATATACATAGGAACGTATTTAAGCCATTTCTGAAAAGAATATGCATATAATTATTTTTCTACATGGGGATTATGGGTGGAATATTGTTTATACATTTACATAGGGAACATATTAAATCTATTTCTGATATGAATATGCATAACATTATTTTTCTACATGGGGATTATGGGTGGAATATTGTTTATAAATATACATAGTAACCTATTTAACCCATTTCTGATAAGTATATGCATGTCATTATTATTCAGTATGAGGATTATAGGTGGAATATTGTTTATAAATATACATAGGAACTGATTTAACCTGATAAGAATATGCACATAATTATTTCTCTACATGGGGATTATGGGTGGAATAATGTTTGTAAATATACATAGTAACCTATTTAACCCATTTCTCATAAGAATATGCATATAATTATTTTTCTACATGGGGATTATGGATGGAATATTGTTTTTAAACATACATAGGAACGTATTTAATCCATTTCTGATAAGATTATGCATTATGCACATTTACATAGGAACATATTAAACCTATTTCTGATATGAATATGCATAACATTATTTTTCTACATGGGGATTATGGGTGGAATATTGTTTATAAATATACATAGTAACCTATTTAACCCATTTCTCATAAGAATATGCATATAATTATTTTTCTACATGGGGATTATGGATGGAATATTGTTGTTAAACATACATAGGAATATATTTATCCCATTTATCCCATTTCTTATAAAAATAAACATATAATTATTTTTCTACATTTGGATTATGGGTGGAATATTGTTTATAAATATACATAGGAACCTAATTAAAGAATTTCTGATAAGAATATGCATATAATTTATTTCTACATGGGGATTATTGGTGGAATATTGTTTATATACATACATAGGACCCTATTTAACCAATTTGTGATAAGAATATGCATATAAGTATTTTTCTACATAGGGATTATGGGTGAAATATTGTTTATAAATATATATAGGAACCTAATTAGGAATATATTAAACCCATTTCTGATAAGAATATGAATATAATTATTTTTCTACATGTGGATTGTTTGTGGAATATTGTTTATAAATATACATAGGAACGTATTTAAGCCATTTCTGATAAGAATATGCATATAATTATATTTCTACATGGGGATTATGGGTGGAATATTGTTTATACATTTACATAGGAACATATTAAATCTATTTCTGATATGAATATGCATAACATTATTTTTCTACATGGGGATTATAGGTGGAATATTGTTTATAAATATACATAGTAACCTATTTAACCCATTTCTGATAAGTATATGCATATAATTATTTTTCAGTATGGGGATTATAGGTGGAATATTGTTTATAAATATACATAGGAACTGATTTAACCCATTTCTGGTAAGAACATGCATATAATTATTTTCTACATAGGGATTAATGGCGGAATACTGTTTTTAAATATACATAGTAACTTTTTAACCCATTTCTCACAAGAATATACATATAATTATTTTTCTACATGGGGATTATGGATGGAATATTGTTTCTTAAACATACATAGGAATATATTTATCCAATTTCTTATAAAAATACACATATAATTATTTTGCTACATATGGATTATGGGTGGAATATTGTTTATAAATATACATAAGAACGTATTTAAGCCATTTCTGATAAGAATATGCATATAATTATTTTTCTACATGGGGATTATGGGTGGAATATTGTTTATACATTTACATAGGAACATATTAAACCTATTTCTGATATGAATATGCATAACATTATTTTTCTACATGGGGATTATGGGTGGAATATTGTTTATAAATATACATAGTAACCTAATTAACCCATTTCTGATAAGAATATGCACACAATTATTTCTCTACATGGGGATTATGGGTGGAATAATGTTTGTAAATATACACAGTAACCTATTTAACCCATTTCTCATAAGAATATGCATATAATTATTTTTCTACATGGGGATTATGGATGGAATATTGTTTTTAAACATACATAGGAATATATTTATCCAATTTCTTATAAAAATACGCATATAATTATTTTTCTACATATGGATTATGGGTGGAATATTGTTTATAAATATACATAGGAACGTATTTAAGCCATTTCTGATAAGATTATGCATATAATTTTTTTTTCTATATGGGGTAATGGGTGGAATATTGTTTATAAATATACATAGGAACCTAATTAAAGCATTTCTGATAAGAGTATGCATATAATTTTTTTTCTACATGGGGATTATTGGTGGAATATTGTTTATATACATACATAGGACCCTATTTAAGCAATTTCTGATAAGAATATGCATATAAGTATTTTTCTACACAGGGATTATGGGTGAAATATTGTTTATAAATATACATAGGAACCTAATTAAAGCATTTCTGATAAGAATATGCATATAATATTTTTTTCTGCATGGGGATTATAGTGGGAAATTGTTTAAAAAATATACATAGGAACCTATTTAACCCATTTCTGATAAGAATATGCATATAATTATTTTTCTACATAGGGATTATGAATGGAATATTCATTCTAGTTAAACATAGGGATTATGAATGGAATATTCATTCTAGTTAAACATACAAAGGAATATTTTTAACCCATTTCTGATAAGAATACGAATATAATTATTTTTCTTCATGGGGATTATGGGTGGAATATTGTTTATAAATATACATAGGCACATAGTTAACCCAATTTCTGATAAGAATATGTATATAAGTATTTTTCTAAGGATTATGGGTGAAATAGTGTTTATTAATTTACATAGGAACATATTAAACCTATTTCTGATATGAATATGCATAAAATTATTTTTCTACATGGGGATTATGGGTGGAATATTGTTTATAAATGTACATAGCAACATATTAAACCTATTTCTGATATGAATGTGCATATAATTATATTGGTATATGGGGATTATGGGTTGAATATTGTTAATAAATATACATAGGAACGTATTTAAGCCATTTCTGATAAGAATATGCATATAATTATTTTTCTACATGGGGATTATGGGTGGAATATTGTTTATACATTTACATAGGAACATATTAAACCTATTTCTGATATGAATATGCATAACATTATTTTTCTACATGGGGATTATGGGTGGAATATTGTTTATAAATATACATAGTAACCTATTTAACCCATTTCTGATAAGTATATGCATGTCATTATTATTCAGTATGGGGATTATAGGTGGAATATTGTTTATAAATATACATAGGAACTGATTTAACCTGATAAGAATATGCACATAATTATTTCTCTACATGGGGATTATGGGTGGAATAATGTTTGTAAATATACATAGTAACCTATTTAACCCATTTCTCATAAGAATATGCATATAATTATTTTTCTACATGGGGATTATGGATGGAATATTGTTTTTAAACATACATAGGAACGTATTTAATCCATTTCTGATAAGATTATGCATATAATTTTTTTTCTATATGGGGTTATGGGTGGAATATTGTTTATAAATATACATAGGAACCTAATTAAAGCATTTCTGATAAGAATATGCATATATTTTTTTTCTACATGGGGATTATTGGTGGAATATTGTTTATATACATACATAGGCCCCTATTTAACCAATTTCTGATAAGAATATGCATATAAGTATTTTTCTACACAGGGATGGGAGGTGTCGTGTTTGTAGGCTAAATTCTGTACCATCTAGACGTACCCTTAAATTTACCTCCTCCAGTACACAAGAGGAGCATGACATAAAACCCTTTATCACCTGTACCACAGAGGGGGTCGTCTACCTACTACAGTGCCCTTGTGGCCTACAATATGTGGGTAGGACTAGACGACCCCTTTCTGTTCGTTTGAATGAACATATTACCAACATTATTAATGGCTTTCCTAAACACTCTGTTTCAAAACATTATTTGGTTTCTCATAACAAAGATCCCTCTAAAACTTTGTTTTTAGGGATCGATAGGTATCGGCCTCACTGGAGGGGGAGTTCCCTGACTAGGAGCATTTCTAAACTTGAGATGCTGTGGATACATAAAATCAGGTGTTACGTCCCACATGGACTTAATGTTGATACCGATACCAATGCCTTTATTGACAACTCATAAAAAACCCCCTGGTTTAGTCCATTGGTTTTACTATTGACTAATAACCACTGTTGTATTTATCATTATTGGTTTATACCTCCCTCTAGAGATTTTTTTGGGTGTTATATATCCCATTGAGGCTGGTTCTGGTGTTTATGTATTTTCCTTATACCCTGACCCCTATCTTTCATTTGTTCGATTCAAGCTCTCTTTGGGTTGGTTCACATCCCAATGGGGCTTGTTTTGGTGTTTGTGCACTTACCATAAGCCTTGTCCCCAATTCCATGTTTCTATGTGATGGGAGTTCTATGCCATCCACCATGGTTATAATACATTTTTATACATTTTTGTATTTTTATTTTTGCTTTTCATATGTATTTATTTAATAATAAATGAGTTATTGTTTATTATTTCTGAATTGTTTGTTATATGAGGCTGAGAAATCATCTTTCCCTCCGGCTGTGCTATCTAGAATTTTGTCCCTTTGTGGTGCCCCCTGATTATGCCAACAAAAGTTGGATCAACCATCATATACATTGATCCTGGCGTTTTGGCTGGGTTCTGATGTGCCCCTCACCGGTAGTGATTTGGGCCCTCGTAAAATCAATTCAATGAATTTAATCTTAATTTAAGTTTAATTTAATTAAATTGGCATCCGTTCCCATATGTGATATGGGTGAGTTTATTTGGCTTTTCTTTGTCTCTTCCCTTTCCCCTGTCCATTCCCATCAATTTACAATGTTTATCACATTAACAAAATTGGTATCTGTAATAATAATATGGGATCCCTTAGTTAAGATGGCGTTCCTATACCTTCCGCCCTTACTCGGCGGAGCGCAAGGTGATTTCCGGCCTTTGTCGATTTCGAGGCTTGGTTGTATCTGTTTGCTACTTATGAGCGACACGTCAGTGCGTCGCCCGTGCCCCAGACGACGTCAGAAGTGTGACGAAACGTACGTCGGGCGTGCTGACGTGCTGACGTGCCGTATCCACCGTCTGTAGGACGGGTGTTCGTGCTAGCCGGCCGGCTTTCCATGCTGTTTTTTACTCTACACACTGTAAGTGTACTTTTAATGTCTTTTAAATAAATATCCATCCAGGATTACGCTATGTTGCTCTTCCTTCTTTTTTTGGGGCATTGTTTGTGAGAACAACTCTAGGTTATGGGCATAGCCCTCTCTGCATCCTGGGCTCTTTTTGTGGAAGATAGTGAGCTATCTACAGTCTGAGGAAGTGTCTAAACGGTGTTCCCATCTCACTAAAGGCCCCGACCGGGTTAAGGTCACAAGCTTTTTAAGCTTGCCATTTGGTAAGCGCCCATTTTATTCGTAACACTGTGGTGTGGTGAAGGTCCATCCAGCCCCATCTGTGTTTGCCTATAAGGGACTTAGCTGTCCGGTTTATCCATTGCACCTTTGAAGATTTTCTTCCATTTATTGGACTTTATTTTGTCACTTGATTGTTTTATGAGTTTACTTATCACTATTCACTACTTAAGATTCTACCTATATTATTTAAATCATAGCGCTGCTTCTTTTTGTTTATTTATTGTTTATAAATATATATAGGAACCTATTTATGCCATTGCTTACAAAAATACGCATATCATTATTTTTCTACATATGGATTGTGGGTGGAATATTGTTTATCAATATACATTGTAACCTATTTAACCCATTTCTGTTAACAAAATGCATATAATTATTTTTTTACATGGGGATTATGGATGGAATATTGTTAATAAATTTACATAGCAACATATTAAACCTATTTCTGATATGAATGTGCATATAATTATAATGGTATATGGGGATTATGGGTTGAATATTGTTTATAAATATACATAGGAACGTATTTAAGCCATTTCTGATAAGAATATGCATATAATTATTTTTCTACATGGGGATTATGGGCGGAATATTGTTTATACATTTACATAGGAACATATTAAACCTATTTCTGATATGAATATGCATAACATTATTTTTCTACATGGGGATTATGGGTGGAATATTGTTTATAAATATACATAGTAACCTATTTAACCCATTTCTGATAAGTATATGCATGTCATTATTATTCAGTATGGGGATTATAGGTGGAATATTGTTTATAAATATACATAGGAACTGATTTAACCTGATAAGAATATGCACATAATTATTTCTCTACATGGGGATTATGAGTGGAATAATGTTTGTAAATATACATAGTAACCTATTTAACCCATTTCTCATAAGAATATGCATATAATTATTTTTCTACATGGGGATTATGGATGGAATATTGTTTTTAAACATACATAGGAATATGTTTATCCAATTTCTTATAAAAATACGCATATAATTATTTTTCTACATATGGATTATGGGTGGAATATTGTTTATAAATATACATAGGAACGTATTTAAGCCATTTCTGATAAGATTATGCATATAATTTTTTTTCTATATGGGGTTATGGGTGGAATATTGTTTATAAATATACATAGGAACCTAATTAAAGCATTACTGATAAGAATATGCATATAATTTTTTTTCTACATGGGGATTATTGGTGGAATATTGTTTATATACATACATAGGACCCTATTTAACCAATTTCTGATAAGAATATGCATATAAGTATTTTTCTACATAGGGATTATGGGTGAAATATTGTTTATAAATATACATAGGAATCTAATTAAAGCATTTCTGTTAAGAATATGCATATAATATTTTTTCTGCATGGGGATTATAGTGGGAAATTGTTTAAAAAATATACATAGGAACCTATTTAACCCATTTCTGATAAGAATATGCATATAATTATTTTTCTACATAGGGATTATGAATGGAATATTCATTCTAGTTAAACATAGGGATTATAAATGGAATATTCATTCTAGTTAAACATACAAAGGAATATATTTAACCCATTTCTGATAAGAATACGAATATAATTATTTTTCTACATGGGGATTATGGGTGGAATATTGTTTATAAATATACATAGGCACACAGTTAACCCAATTTCTGATAAGAATATGTATATAAGTATTTTTCTAGGGATTATGGGTGAAATAGTGTGTATTAATTTACATAGGAACATATTAAACATATTTCTGATATGAATATGCATAAAATTATTTTTCTATATGGGGATTATGGGTGGAATATTGTTTATAAATTTACATAGGACGCTATTTAACCCATTTCTGATACGAATATGCATATAATTATTTTTCTACATGGGGATTATAGTTAGAATATTGTTTATAAATATATATAGGAACCTATTTATGCCATTGCTTACAAAAATACGCATATCATTATTTTTCTACATATGGATTATGGGTGGAATATTGTTTATGAATATACATTGTAACCTATTTAACCCATTTCTGTTAACAAAATGCATATAATTATTTTTTTACATGGGGATTATGGATGGAATATTGTTAATAAATTTACATAGCAACATATTAAACCTATTTCTGATATGAATGTGCATATAATTATATTGGTATATGGGGATTATGGGTTGAATATTGTTTATAAATATACATAGGAACGTATTTAAGCCATTTCTGATAAGAATATGCATATAATTATTTTTCTACATGGGGATTATGGGCGGAATATTGTTTATACATTTACATAGGAACATATTAAACCTATTTCTGATATGAATATGCATAACATTATTTTTCTACATGGGGATTATGGGTGGAATATTGTTTATAAATATACATAGTAACCTATTTAACCCATTTCTGATAAGTATATGCATGTCATTATTATTCAGTATGGGGATTATAGGTGGAATATTGTTTATAAATATACATAGGAACTGATTTAACCTGATAAGAATATGCACATAATTATTTCTCTACATGGGGATTATGGGTGGAATAATGTTTGTAAATATACATAGTAACCTATTTAACCCATTTCTGATAAGAATATGCATATAATTATTTTTCTACATAGGGATTATGAATGGAATATTCATTCTAGTTAAACATAGGGATTATAAATGGAATATTCATTCTAGTTAAACATACAAAGGAATATATTTAACCCATTTCTGATAATAATATGAATATAATTATTTTTCTACATGGGGATTATGGGTGGAATATTGTTTATAAATATACATAGGCACATAGTTAACCCAATTTCTGATAAGAATATGTATATAAGTATTTTTCTAGGGATTATGGGTAAAATAGTGTGTATTAATTTACATAGGAACATATTAAACATATTTCTGATATGAATATGCATAAAATTATTTTTCTACATGGGGATTATGGGTGGAATATTGTTTATAAAATTACATAGGACGCTATTTAACCCATTTCTGATACGAATATGCATATAATTATTTTTCTACATAGGGATTATTGGTGGAATACTGTTTTTAAATATACATAGTAACCTATTTAACCCATTTCTCATAAGAATATGCATATAACTATTTTTTTACATGGGGATTATGAATGGAATATTGTAGTTAAACATACATAGGAATATATTTAACCAATTTCTGATAAGAATATGCATATAAGTATTTTTCTACGTAGGGATGATGGGTGAAATATTGTTTATAAATATACATAGGGACCTATTTAGCCCATTTCTGATAAGAATATGCATATCATTATTTTTCTACATGGGGATTATGGGTTCAATATTGTTTATAAATATACATAGGACCTATTTAACCAATTTTCTTTTAAGAATATGCATATAATTATTTTTCTACATGGGGATTATAGTTAAAATATTGTTTATAAATATATATAGGAACCTATTTATGCCATTGCTTACAAAAATACGCATATCATTATTTTTCTACATATGGATTATGGGTGGAATATTGTTTATCAATATACATTGTAACCTATTTAACCCATTTCTGTTAACAAAATGCATATAATTATTTTTTTACATGGGGATTATGGATGGAATATTGTTAATAAATTTACATAGCAACATATTAAACCTATTTCTGATATGAATGTGCATATAATTATAATGGTATATGGGGATTATGGGTTGAATATTGTTTATAAATATACATAGGAACGCATTTAAGCCATTTCTGATAAGAATATGCATATAATTATTTTTCTACATGGGGATTATGGGCGGAATATTGTTTATACATTTACATAGGAACATATTAAACCTATTTCTGATATGAATATGCATAACATTATTTTTCTACATGGGGATTATGGGTGGAATATTGTTTATAAATATACATAGTAACCTATTTAACCCATTTCTGATAAGTATATGCATGTCATTATTATTCAGTATGGGGATTATAGGTGGAATATTGTTTATAAATATACATAGGAACTGATTTAACCTGATAAGAATATGCACATAATTATTTCTCTACATGGGGATTATGAGTGGAATAATGTTTGTAAATATACATAGTAACCTATTTAACCCATTTCTCATAAGAATATGCATATAATTATTTTTCTACATGGGGATTATGGATGGAATATTGTTTTTAAACATACATAGGAATATATTTATCCAATTTCTTATAAAAATACGCATATAATTATTTTTCTACATATGGATTATGGGTGGAATATTGTTTATAAATATACATAGGAACGTATTTAAGCCATTTCTGATAAGATTATGCATATAATTTTTTTTCTATATGGGGTTATGGGTGGAATATTGTTTATAAATATACATAGGAACCTAATTAAAGCATTACTGATAAGAATATGCATATAATTTTTTTTCTACATGGGGATTATTGGTGGAATATTGTTTATATACATACATAGGACCCTATTTAACCAATTTCTGATAAGAATATGCATATAAGTATTTTTCTACATAGGGATTATGGGTGAAATATTGTTTATAAATATACATAGGAATCTAATTAAAGCATTTCTGTTAAGAATATGCATATAATATTTTTTCTGCATGGGGATTATAGTGGGAAATTGTTTAAAAAATATACATAGGAACCTAATTAACCCATTTCTGATAAGAATATGCATATAATTATTTTTCTACATAGGGATTATGAATGGAATATTCATTCTAGTTAAACATAGGGATTATAAATGGAATATTCATTCTAGTTAAACATACAAAGGAATATATTTAACCCATTTCTGATAAGAATACGAATATAATTATTTTTCTACATGGGGATTATGGGTGGAATATTGTTTATAAATATACATAGGCACACAGTTAACCCAATTTCTGATAAGAATATGTATATAAGTATTTTTCTAGGGATTATGGGTGAAATAGTGTGTATTAATTTACATAGGAACATATTAAACATATTTCTGATATGAATATGCATAAAATTATTTTTCTATATGGGGATTATGGGTGGAATATTGTTTATAAATTTACATAGGACGCTATTTAACCCATTTCTGATACGAATATGCATATAATTATTTTTCTACATGGGGATTATAGTTAGAATATTGTTTATAAATATATATAGGAACCTATTTATGCCATTGCTTACAAAAATACGCATATCATTATTTTTCTACATATGGATTATGGGTGGAATATTGTTTATGAATATACATTGTAACCTATTTAACCCATTTCTGTTAACAAAATGCATATAATTATTTTTTTACATGGGGATTATGGATGGAATATTGTTAATAAATTTACATAGCAACATATTAAACCTATTTCTGATATGAATGTGCATATAATTATATTGGTATATGGGGATTATGGGTTGAATATTGTTTATAAATATACATAGGAACATATTTAAGCCATTTCTGATAAGAATATGCATATAATTATTTTTCTACATGGGGATTATGGGCGGAATATTGTTTATACATTTACATAGGAACATATTAAACCTATTTCTGATATGAATATGCATAACATTATTTTTCTACATGGGGATTATGGGTGGAATATTGTTTATAAATATACATAGTAACCTATTTAACCCATTTCTGATAAGTATATGCATGTCATTATTATTCAGTATGGGGATTATAGGTGGAATATTGTTTATAAATATACATAGGAACTGATTTAACCTGATAAGAATATGCACATAATTATTTCTCTACATGGGGATTATGGGTGGAATAATGTTTGTAAATATACATAGTAACCTATTTAACCCATTTCTGATAAGAATATGCATATAATTATTTTTCTACATAGGGATTATGAATGGAATATTCATTGTAGTTAAACATAGGGATTATAAATGGAATATTCATTTTAGTTAAACATACAAAGGAATATATTTAACCCATTTCTGATAATTATTTTATATAAATAAAATATAATTATTTTTCTACATGGGGATTATGGATGGAATATTGTTTTTAAACATATATAGGAATATATTTATCCAATTTCTTATAAAAATACGCATATAATTATTTTTCTACATATGGATTATGGGTGGAATATTGCTTATAAATATACATAGGAACGTATTTAAGCCATTTCTGATAAGATTATGCATATAATTTTTTTTCTATATGGGGTTATGGGTGGAATATTGTTTATAAATATACATAGGAACCTAATTAAAGCATTACTGATAAGAATATGCATATAATTTTTTTTCTACATGGGGATTATTGGTGGAATATTGTTTATATACATACATAGGACCCTATTTAACCAATTTCTGATAAGAATATGCATATAAGTATTTTTCTACATAGGGATTATGGGTGAAATATTGTTTATAAATATACATAGGAACCTAATTAAAGCATTTCTGTTAAGAATATGCATATAATATTTTTTCTGCATGGGGATTATAGTGGGAAATTGTTTAAAAAATATACATAGGAACCTATTTAACCCATTTCTGATAAGAATATGCATATAATTATTTTTCTACATAGGGATTATGAATGGAATATTCATTCTAGTTAAACATACAAAGGAATATATTTAACCCATTTCTGATAATTATTTTATATAAATAAAATATAATTATTTTTCTACATGGGGATTATGGGTGGAATATTATTTATAAATATACATAGGCACATAGTTAACCCAATTTCTGATAAGAATATGTATATAAGTATTTTTCTAGGGATTATGGGTGAAATAGTGTGTATTAATTTACAAAGGAACATATTAAACATATTTCTGATATGAATATGCATAAAATTATTTTTCTACATGGGGATTATGGGTGAAATATTGTTTATAAATTTACATGGGACGCTATTTAACCCATTTCTGATACGAATATGCATATAATTATTTTTCTACATAGGGATTATTGATGGAATACTGTTTTTAAATATACATAGTAACCTATTTAACCCATTTCTCATAAGAATATGCATATAACTATTTTTTTACATGGGGATTATGAATGGAATATTGTAGTTAAACATACATAGGAATATATTTAACCAATTTCTGATAAGAATATGCATATAAGTATTTTTCTACGTAGGGATGATGGGTGAAATATTGTTTATAAATATACATAGGGACCTATTTAGCCCATTTCTGATAAGAATATGCATATCATTATTTTTCTACATGGGGATGATGGGTTCAATATTATTTATAAATATACATAGGACCTATTTAACAAATTTTCTATTAAGAATATGCATATAATTATTTTTCTACATGGGGATTATAGTTAGAATATTGTTTATAAATATACATAGGAACCTATTTATGCCATTGCTTACAAAAATACGCATATCATTATTTTTCTACATATGGATTATGGGTGGAATATTGTTTATGAATATACATTGTAACCTATTTAACCCATTTCTGTTAACAAAATGCATATAATTATTTTTTTACATGGGGATTATGGATGGAATATTGTTAATAAATTTACATAGCAACATATTAAACCTATTTCTGATATGAATGTGCATATAATTATATTGGTATATGGGGATTATGGGTTGAATATTGTTTATAAATATACATAGGAACGTATTTAAGCCATTTCTGATAAGAATATGCATATAATTTTTTTTCTACATGGGGATTATTGTTGGAATATTGTTTATATACATACATAGGACCCTATTTAACCAATTTCTGATAAGAATATGCATATAAGTATTTTTCTACATAGGGATTATGGGTGAAATATTGTTTATAAATATACATAGGAACCTAATTAAAGCATTTCTGTTATGAATATGCATATAATATTTTTTCTGCATGGGGATTATAGTGGGAAATTGTTTAAAAAATATACATAGGAACCTATTTAACCCATTTCTGATAAGAATATGCATATAATTATTTTTCTACATAGGGATTATGAATGGAATATTCATTCTAGTTAAACATAGGGATTATGAATGGAATATTCATTCTAGTTAAACATACAAAGGAATATATTTAACCCATTTCTGATAAGAATACGAATATAATTATTTTTCTACATGGGGATTATGGGTGGAATATTGTTTATAAATATACATAGGCACATAGTTAACCCAATTTCTGATAAGAATATGTATATAAGTATTTTTCTAGGGATTATGGGTGAAATAGTGTGTATTAATTTACATAGGAACATATTAAACATATTTCTGATATGAATATGCATAAAATTATTTTTCTACATGGGGATTATGGGTGGAATATTGTTTATAAATTTACATAGGACGCTATTTAACCCATTTCTGATACGAATATGCATATAATTATTTTTCTACATAGGGATTATTGGTGGAATACTGTTTTTAAATATACATAGTAACCTATTTAACCCATTTCTCATAAGAATATGCATATAATTATTTTTTTACATGGGGATTATGAATGGAATATTGTAGTTAAACATACATAGGAATATATTTAACCAATTTCTGATAAGAGTATGCATATACGTATTTTTCTACGTAGGGATGATGAGTGAAATATTGTTTATAAATATACATAGGGACCTATTTAGCCCATTTCTGATAAGTATATGCATATCATTATTTTTCTACATGGGGATTATGGGTTTTATATTATTTATAAATATACATAGGACCTATTTAACCAATTTTCTATTAAGAATATGCATATAATTATTTTTCTACATGGGGATTATAGTTAGAATATTGTTTATAAATATATATAGGAACCTATTTATGCCATTGCTTACAAAAATACGCATATCATTATTTTTCTACACATGGATTATGGGTGGAATATTGTTTATCAATATACATTGTAACCTATTTAACCCATTTCTGTTAACAAAATGCATATAATTATTTTTTTACATGGGGATTATGGATGGAATATTGTTAATAAATTTACATAGCAACATATTAAACCTATTTCTGATATGAATGTTCATATAATTATATTGGTATATGGGGATTATGGATTGAATATTGTTTATAAATATACATAGGAACGTATTTAAGCCATTTCTGATAAGAATATGCATATAATTTTTTTTCTACATGGGGATTATTGTTGGAATATTGTTTATATACATACATAGGACCCTATTTAACCAATTTCTGATAAGAATATGCATATAAGTATTTTTCTACATAGGGATTATGGGTGAAATATTGTTTATAAATATACATAGGAACCTAATTAAAGCATTTCTGTTATGAATATGCATATAATATTTTTTCTGCATGGGGATTATAGTGGGAAATTGTTTAAAAAATATACATAGGAACCTATTTAACCCATTTCTGATAAGAATATGCATATAATTATTTTTCTACATAGGGATTATGAATGGAATATTCATTCTAGTTAAACATAGGGATTATGAATGGAATATTCATTCTAGTTAAACATACAAAGGAATATATTTAACCCATTTCTGATAAGAATACGAATATAATTATTTTTCTACATGGGGATTATGGGTGGAATATTGTTTATAAATATACATAGGCACATAGTTAACCCAATTTCTGATAAGAATATGTATATAAGTATTTTTCTAGGGATTATGGGTGAAATAGTGTGTATTAATTTACATAGGAACATATTAAACATATTTCTGATATGAATATGCATAAAATTATTTTTCTACATGGGGATTATGGGTGGAATATTGTTTATAAATTTACATAGGACGCTATTTAACCCATTTCTGATACGAATATGCATATAATTATTTTTCTACATAGGGATTATTGGTGGAATACTGTTTTTAAATATACATAGTAACCTATTTAACCCATTTCTCATAAGAATATGCATATAATTATTTTTTTACATGGGGATTATGAATGGAATATTGTAGTTAAACATACATAGGAATATATTTAACCAATTTCTGATAAGAGTATGCATATACGTATTTTTCTACGTAGGGATGATGAGTGAAATATTGTTTATAAATATACATAGGGACCTATTTAGCCCATTTCTGATAAGTATATGCATATCATTATTTTTCTACATGGGGATTATGGGTTTTATATTATTTATAAATATACATAGGACCTATTTAACCAATTTTCTATTAAGAATATGCATATAATTATTTTTCTACATGGGGATTATAGTTAGAATATTGTTTATAAATATATATAGGAACCTATTTATGCCATTGCTTACAAAAATACGCATATCATTATTTTTCTACACATGGATTATGGGTGGAATATTGTTTATCAATATACATTGTAACCTATTTAACCCATTTCTGTTAACAAAATGCATATAATTATTTTTTTACATGGGGATTATGGATGGAATATTGTTAATAAATTTACATAGCAACATATTAAACCTATTTCTGATATGAATGTTCATATAATTATATTGGTATATGGGGATTATGGATTGAATATTGTTTATAAATATACATAGGAACGTATTTAAGCCATTTCTGATAAGAATATGCATATAATTATTTTTCTACATGGGGATTATGGGCAGAATATTGTTTATACATTTACAAAGGAACATATTAAACCTATTTCTGATATGAATATGCATAACATTATTTTTCTACATGGGGATTATGGGTGGAGTATTGTTTATAAATATACATAGTAACCTATTTAACCCATTTCTGATAAGTATATGCATGTCATTATTATTCAGTATGGGGATTATAGGTGGAATATTGTTTATAAATATACATAGGAACTGATTTAACCTGATAAGAATATGCACATAATTATTTCTCTACATGGGGATTATGGGTGGAATAATGTTTGTAAATATACATAGTAACCTATTTAACCCATTTCTCATAAGAATATGCATATAATTAATTTTCTACATGGGGATTATGGATGGAATATTGTTTTTAAACATACATAGGAATATATTTATCAAATTTCTTATAAAAATACGCATATAATTATTTTTCTACACATGGATTATGGGTGGAATATTGTTTATAAATATACATAGGAACGTATTTAAGGCATTTCTGATAAGATTATGCATAAAATTTTTTTTCTATATGAAGTTATGGGTGGAATATTGTTTATAAATATACATAGGAACCTAATTAAAGCATTTCTGATAAGAATATGCATATATTTTTTTTTCTACATGGGGATTATTGGTGGAATATTGTTTATATACATACATAGGACCCTATTTAACCAATTTCTGATAAGAATATGCATATAAGTATTTTTCTACATAGGGATTATGGCTTAAATATTGTTTATAAATATACATAGGAACCTAATTAAAGCATTTCTGTTAAGAATATGCATATAATATTTTTTCTGCATGGGGATTATAGTGGGGAATTGTTTAAAAAATATACATAGGAACCTATTTAACCCATTTCTGATAAGAATGTGCATATAATTATTTTTCTACATAGGGATTATGAATGGAATATTCATTCTAGTTAAACATAGGGATTATGAATGGAATAGTCTAGTTAAACATACAAAGGAATATATTTAACCCATTTCTGATAAGAATATGAATATAATTATTTTTCTACATGGGGGTTATGGGTGGAATATTGTTTATAAATATACATAGGAACATAGTTAACCCATTTCTGATAAGAATATGTATATAATTATTTTTCTAGGGATTATGGGTGAAATAGTGTTTATTAATTTACATAGGCACATATTAGACCTATTTCTGATATGAATATGCATAAAATTATTTTTCTACATGGGGATTATGTGTGGAATATTGTTTATAAATATACATAGGATGCTATTTAACCCATTTCTGACACGAATATGCATATAATTATTTTTCTATATGGGGCTATTGGTGGAATATTGTTAATAAATATACATGGGAACATATTTAACCCATTTCTGATAAGAATATGTATATAAGTATTTTTCTACGTAGGGATTATGGGTGAAATATTGTTTATTAATTTACATAGGAACATATTAAACCTATTTCTGATATGAATAAAATTATTTTTCTACATGGGGATTATGGGTGGAATATTGTTTATAAATATTCATAGTAACCTATTTAACCCATTTCTCATAAGAATATTCATATGATTATTTTTCTACTTGGGGATTATGGATGGAATATTGTAGTTAAACATACATAGGAATATATTTAACCCATTTCTGGTAAGAATATGCATATCATTATTTTTCTACATAGGGATTATGGGTGGAATATTGTTTATAAGTATACATAGGAACCTATTTAACCCATTTCTGATAAGAATATGCATATAAGTATTTTTCTACATAGGGATTATGGGTGGAATATTGTTTATAAATATACATTGTAACCTATTTAACCCATTTCTGTTAAGAATATGCATATAATTATTTTTTTACATGTTGATTATGGATGGAATATTGTTTATAAATTTACATAGCAACATATTAAACCTATTTCTGATATGAATATCCATATAATTATATTGCTATATGGGGATTATGGGTTGAATATTGTTTATAAATATACATAGGAACGTATTTAAGCCATTTCTGATAAGAATATGCATATCATTATTTTTCTACATATGAATTATGGGTGGAATATTGTTTATACATTTACATAGGAACATATTAAACCTATTTCTGATATGAATATGCATAACATTATTTTTCTACATGGGGATTATGGGTGGAATATTGTTTATAAATATACATAGTAACCTATTTAACCCATTTCTGATAAGTATATGCATATAATTATTTTTCAGTATGGGGATTATAGGTGGAATATTGTTTATAAACATACATAGTAACCTATTTAACCCATTTCTCATAAGAATATGCAGATAATTATTTTTCTACATGGGGATTATGGATGGAATATTGTAGTTAAACATACATAGGAATATATTTAACCAATATCTGATAAGAATATGCATATCATTATTTTTCTACATGGGGATTATGGGTGGAATATTGTTTATAAGTATACATAGGAACCTATTTAGCCCATTTCTGATAAGAATATGCATATAATTATTTTTCTACATGGGGATTAAGGGTGGAATATTGTTTATAAATATACATAGCAAAATATTAAACCTATTTCTGTTTGAACATGCATATAATTATTTTGCTATATGAGGATTATGGATTGAATATTGTTTATAAAAATACATAGGACATATTTAACAAATTTATGATAAGAATATGCATATAATTATTTTTCAGTATGGGAATTATAGGTGGAATATTGTTTATAAATATACATAGGAACTTATTTAACCCATTTCTGGTAAGCATATGCATATAATTTTTTTTCTACATAGGGATTATGGGTGGAATACTGTTTATAAATATACATAGTAACCTATTTAACCCATTTCTCATAATAATATGCATATAATTATTTTTCTACATGGGGATTATGGATGGAATATTGTTGTTAAACATAGGTTCCTATGTATACTTATAAACAATATTCCACCCATAATCCCCATGTAGAAAAATAATGATATGCATATTCTTATCAGAAATTGGTTAAATATATTCCTATGTATGTTTAACTACAATATTCCATCCATAATACCCATGTAGAAAAAAATTATATGCATATTCTTATGAGAAATGGGTTAAATAGGTTACTATGTATATTTTAAAACAGTATTTCACCCATAATCCCCATACAGAAAAATAATTATATGCATATTCTTACCAGAAATGGGTTAAATAGGTTACTATGAATATTTATAAACAATATTCCACCCATAATCCCCATGTATAAAAATAATTTTATTCATATTCATATCAGAAATATGTTTAATATGTTCCTATGTAAATTAATAAACAATATTTTACCCATAATCCCTACGTAGAAAAATACTTATATACATATTCTTATCAGAAATGGGTTAACTATGTTCCTATGTATATTTATAAACAATATTCCACCCACAAGCCCCATGTAGAAAAATAATTATATTCATATTCTTAACAGAAATGGGTTAAATATATTCCTTAGTATGTTTAACTAGAATATTCCTATGTATGTTTAACAACAATATTCCATCCATAATCCCCATGTAGAAAAATAATGATATGCATATTCTTATGAGAAATGAGTTAAATAGGTTACTATGTATATTTAAAAACAGTATTCCACCCATAATCCCTATGTAGAAAATAATTATATGCATATGCTTACCAGAAATGGGTTAAATAAGTTCCTATGTATATTTATAAACAATATTCCACCTATAATCCCCATACTGAAAAATAATTATATGCATATTCTTATCAGAAATGGGTTAAATAGGTTACTATGTATATTTATAAACAATATTCCACCCATAATCCTCACATAGCAATATATTTATATGCATATTCATATCAGAAATAGGTTTAATATGTTGCTATGTAAATTTATAAACAATATTCCATCCATAATCCCCATGTAAAAAAATAATTATATGCATATTCTTAACAGAAATGGTTTAAATAGGTTACAATGTATATTTATAAACAATATTCCACCCATAATCCATATGTAGAAAAATAATGATATGCATATTTTTATAAGAAATGGGATAAATAGGTTCCTATATATATTTATAAATAATATTGTGGATTATGGGTGGAATATTGTTTATAAATATACATAGTAACCTATTTAACCCATTTCTGATAAGTATATGCATATAATTATTTTTCAGTATAGGGATTATAGGTGGAAAATTGTTTATAAATATACATAGGAACTGATTTAACCCATTTCTGGTAAGAATATGCATATAATTATTTTCTACATAGGGATTATGGGTGGAATACTGTTTTTAAATATACATAGTAACCTATTTAACCCATTTCTCATAAGAATATGCATATAATTATTTTTCTACATGGGGATTATGGATGGAATATTGTTATTAAACATACATAGGAATATATTTATCCTATTTATCCCATTTTTTATAAAAATACACATATAATTATTTTTCTACATATGGATTATGAGTGGAATATTGTTTATAAATATGAATAGGAACGTATTTAAGCCATTTCTGATAAGATTATGCATATATTTATTTTTCTATATGGGGTTATGGGTGGAATATTGTTTATAAATATACATAGGATCCCAATTGAGGAATTTCTGATAAGAATATGCATATCATTTTTTTTCTACTTGGGGATTATTGGTGAAATATTGTTTATATACATACATAGGACCCTATTTAACCAATTTCTGATAAGAATATGCATATAAGTATTTTTCTACTTAGGGATTATGGGTGAAATATTGTTTATAAATATACATAGGATCCTAATTAAAGCATTTCTGATAAAAATATGCATATAATATTTTTTCTACATGGGGATTATAGTGGGAAATTGTTTATAAATATACATAGGAACCTATTTAACCCATTTCTGATAAGAATATGCATATAATTATTTTTCTACATGGGGATTATGGGTGGAATATTGTTTATAAATATACATAGGAACATAGTTAACCCATTTCTGATAAGAATATGTATATAAGTATTTTTCTGGGGATTATGGGTGAAATAGTGTTTATTAATTTACATAGGAACATATTAAACCTATTTCTGATATGAATATACATAAAATTATTTTTCTACATGGGGATTATGGGTGGAATATGGTTTATAAATATACATAGGACGCTATTTAACCCATTTCTGATACGAATATGCATATCATTATTTTTCTATATGGGGCTATTGGTGGAACATTGTTTATAAATATACATAGGAACATATTTAACCCATTTCTGATAAGAATATGTATATAAGTATTTTTCTACGTAGGTATTATGGGTGAAATATTGTTTATTAATATACATAGTAACATATTTAACCCATTTCTCATAAGAATATGCAGATAATTATTTTTCTACATGGGGATTATGGATGGAATATTGTAGTTAAACATACATAGGAATATATTTAACCAATTTCTGATAAGAATATGCATATCATTTTTTTCTACATGGGGATTATGGGTGGAATATTGTTTATAAGTATACATAGGAACCTATTTAACCCATTTCTGATAAGAATATGCATGTAAGTATTTTTCTACATGGGGATTATGGGTGGAAAATTGTTTATAAATATACATAGCAACATATTAAACCTATTTCTGTTTGAACATGCATATAATTATTTTGCTATATGGGGATGATGGATTGAATATTGTTTTTAAAAATACATAGGACCTATTTAACCAATTTCTGATAAGAATATGCATATACTCATTTTTCTACATGGGGATTATAGATAGAATATTGTTTATAAATATATATAGGAACCTATTTATCCCATTTCTTATAAAAATATGCATATCATTATTTTTCTACATATGGATTATGGGTGGAATATTGTTTATAAATATACATTGTAACCTATTTAACCCATTTCTGTTAAGAATATGCATATAATTATTTTTTTACATGGGGATTATGAATGGAATATTGTTTATAAATTTACATAGCAACATATTAAACCTCTTTCTGATATGAATATGCATGTAATTAAATTGATATATGGGGATTATGGGTTGAATATTGTTTATAAATATACATAGTTACCTATTTAACCCATTTCTGATAAGAATATGCATATAATTATTTTTCAGTATGGGGATTATAGGTGGAATATTGTTTATAAATATACATAGGAACTTATTTAACCCATTTCTGATAAGCATATGCATATAATTATTTTCTACATAGGGATTATGGGTGGAATACTGTTTTTAAATATACATAGTAACCTATTTAACCCATTTCTCATAATAATATGCATATAATTATTTTTCTACATGGGGATTATGGATGGAATATTGTTGTTAAACATACATAGGAATATATTTATCCCATTTATCCCGTTTCTTATAAAAATACACATATAATTATTTTTCTACATATGGATTATGAGTGGAATATTGTTTATAAATATAAATAGGAATGTATTTAAGCCATTTCTGATAAGATTATGCATATAATTATTTTTCTATATGGGGTTATGGGTGAAATATTGTTTATAAATATACATAGGAACCAAATTAAAGAATTTCTGATAAGAATATGCATATAATTTTTTTTCTACATGGGGATTATTGGTGGAATATTGTTAATTTACATATATAGGACCCTATTTAACCAATTTCTGATAAGAATGTGCATATAAGTATTTTTCTACATAGGGGATTATGGGTGAAATATTGTTTATAAATATACATAGGAACCTTTTTAACCCATTTCTGTTAAACATACAAACTACAAAATATACAACATACAAACATATTTAACCCATTTCTTATAAGAATATGAATATAATTATTTTTCTACATGGGGATTATGGGTGGAATATTGTTTATAAATATACATAAGAACATTGTTAACCCATTTCTGATAAGAATATGTATGTAAGTATTTTTCTAGGGATTATGGGTGAAATAGTGTTTATTAATTTACATAGGAACATATTAAACCTATTTCTGATATGAATATGCATAAAATTATTTTTCTACATGGGGATTATGGGTGGAATATTGTTTATAAATATACATAGGAACATATGTAACCCATTTCTGATAAGAATATGTATATAAGTATTTTTCTACGTAGGGATTATGGGTGAAATATTGTTTATTAATATACATAGTAACATATTTAACTCGTTTCTCATAAGAATATGCATATAATTATTTTTCTACATGGGGATAATGGATGGAATATTGTAGTTAAACATACATAGGAATATATTTAACCAATTTCTGATAAGAATATGCATATCATTTTTTTCTACATGGGGATTATGGGTGGAATATTGTTTATAAGTTTACATAGGAACCTATTTAACCCATTTCTGATAAGAATATGCATGTAAGTATTTTTCTACATAGGTATTATGGGTGAAATGTTGTTTATAAATATACATAGGAACCTATTTAGCCCATTACTGATAAGAATATGCATATAATTATTATACATAGCAACATATTAAACCTATTTCTGTTTGAACATGCATATAATTATTTTGCTATATGGAGATTATTGATTGAATATTGTTTTTAAAAATACATAGGACCTATTTAACCAATTTCTGATAAGAATATGCATATAATCATTTTTCTACATGGGGATTATAGATAGAATATTGTTTATAAATATATATAGGAACCTATTTATCCCATTTCTTATAAAAATATGCATATCATTATTTTTCTACATATGGATTATGGGTGGAATATTGTTTACAAATATACACTGTAACCTATTTAACCCATTTCTGTTAAGAATATGCATATAATTATTTTCTTACATGGGGATTATGGGTGGAATATTGTTTATACATTTACATAGGAACATATTAAACCTATTTCTGATATGAATATGCATAACATTATTTGTCTACATGAGGATTATGGGCGGAATATTGTTTATAAATATACATAGTAACCTATTTAACCCATTTCTGATTTAAATATGTATATTTAATATTTTTCAGTATGAGGATTATAGGTGGAATATTGTTTATAAATATACATAGGAACTTATTTAACCCATTTCTGGTAAGCATATGCATATAATTATTTTTTTACATAGGGATTATGGGTGTAATACTGTTTTTAAATATACATAGTAACCTATTTAACCCATTTCTCATAAGAATATGCATATAATTATTTTTCTACATGGGGATTATGGGTGGAATATTGTTTATACATTTTACATGGGAACATATTCAACCTATTTCTGATATGAATATGCATAACATTATTTTTCTACATGGGGATTATGGGTGGAATGTTGTTTATAAACATACATCGGAATATATTTAACCGATTTCTGATAAGAATATGCATATAATTATGTTTCTACATGGGGATTATGGGTGGAATATTGTTTATAAATATACACAGGACGCTATTTAACCAATGATGGGTCACTATTTCTCCAACTGACACCAATGATGGGTCCCTGTTCCTCCCACTGACACCAATGATGGGTCACTATTCCCTCCCTTTGACACCAATGATGTGTCACTGTTTCTTCCTCTGACACCAATGATGGGTTCACTATTTCTCCCAATGGTCACTAATGGGTTACTAATCTTTCCACTGACACCAATGATGGGTCACTGTTCCTCTAACTGACACCAATGATTATTTCTCCACTGAGAACCCACAACGCTTGATGAGTCATTATTCCTTCCACAAATGATGATTTAAATATTCCTCCACTGACACGAACAACACACCAATGGGGTACTATTTATTTCACTGGTCCTGATAAAAATGTGTAAAGATTGAGGTTTACATCGGTTGAGGAATAGTCGCATTAACATAATTGCATACAACATAACGTGTTGCATAACTAAAGTCAGGATAGCATTGAGCCAGTATATATTCTTTGCAATAGAGTTACAGGGCTCACGGTTTATACTGTTGGAGACATAGTTGCCAATAACCAAAATTAAGACAGAATGTCGGAATTGCAAAGAGAAAAACACAAATAGAGCACAATATCGGCATAGGCTTGAGTCGGTTTCTATTCGTTTCTAATATTGTTACTCAGCCATTAAAATATGGCCCAATATTGATATTGGTATTTTTAACATAATTCAAATATATTAACTAAGCTATGAAAACTCTCAAGTAAGCTATGAAAACACTTAAAGTCTTCTATCCTCAAAGTAAGAAAAAAAATCAGGTTTGCCACACTGTGCTAATTTAAGAATTATTCAACTAGGTCGAATCCAATTCAATCCGTCTGACATACCATGTGGGGCTTGTCTCACTGCTGTTTTCATTTAAGAATTACTCGAAACCAAGTCAAACTGTCTGACAAAGCTATGCTATGCTTAAACTCCGCAATGTCTAAGCTAAACCGTATCTAAGCTAAACAGTATTTCTGTTTTTTTTTACTCTTTTACTCTTTTTACCAAGATAGCTGATATAAATTGAGTGACTATTGCATTAAAATGCAATAGTCACTCAATTTATATCAGCTATCTCAGTGCTAATCCTGATCCTGATTTCGATTGTGCAATATAACCTGAAATTACTGTGCAACAGCTATCATCTCGTCTTACTATATTTAGCATAAATGCAACCTTATCATATATTTAATGTAAGATATACTGAAAATTTGCTTGAAACAAAACCGACTCAAGGTGTGCTAAAGTTTGCTTTATTTTGTGTTATGCAGTAATCATCTCATCACAATTACCGACCCTCTGTTGTAATAGTTTCGGAACTTATTTTGACAAATAGCAACAGCGCAACTAACAACTAAGCAAATAACAACTTGCGCTTAAACCTGTCTCTCGGCAAGTGTTACTGCTATACTTGATATGTTTTATGCATCTTTTTAACATCTACATCAAATAATCCTAATGTATATCGTCTCAACCTCCTTGACATGTCTTGCAAACCACTCACTATTATAAAGACTTTTTCGCTATATATTTGTACTCTGATATTTTGCTGATATAGCAAAACCAGGGAAAACGGATAGTGTAATGCAAATTCACATTTAGGTGATATCAGTGCTATCTTGAGTAATGTTAAATTTGCAGTATTTCAGCACTTCAGCACTTCCCCAGTCTTTGTTAACTGTCCAATTATACTCTGCTGCTGCACACAATTTGATCTCATTGCTATTCTTCAATCTATCTCTATATTATTCTATCTTATTCTATCTCTCAAAAATATAAAAATACGCACTGGTTTTCTAAAGCCCTGCTAAATATATTGTGTGACACCAATGTTTGTTTACTGTGCCTTCCACTGACACCAATGATGTGTACTATTTCGCTCACTGGCTGAGAATTTGTTGCATTACTCTAAATCTGGCACTTCTCCGGATACATCTTCTCCTTCTCTGCTTCCTCAATCTCATTAACGTAATTCTAAATACTCATGCATTATCATAAATAAAGTCAGGATAACATCAAGCATTGAGATAAAGTTGCAGGTCTCACGTTAATATTGTCGGACAAATAAGTTACCAATACCTTAATTAAGACGAAATGCATAGTTGCAATTACAATACCATGTTCAACAGCTTATCTTCTCTTATTGCTAAATTTAGCGTAAATGCAACATATCTTACATCTAAAAACAAATTGCTTGTGAAATACAGATTGTAACGATCTCTATATAAACCGACTCACGGCTTTTGATTACCATTGATCACTATTTTGTGTTTAAGCTTTATCTCAACAAATATCAATGTCTTTGCATATATCTACTCTAATGCAACTATCTCTAAAACACTAATAGCAGTAGCCTATTAATTTGGTTAAAGAAACCGATTTAAATTGTCAATGTGTTGTCTCACTGCCATATTTGATATGTTTAAAGAAAATGTATCCTAATGTATACCTAATAAGATAACACTCTTAACATGTCCCGCAACCAACTCACTATTATCAGGGCTTTTATATATATATATATATATATATATATATATATATATATATATATATATATATATAGTGTAACCTGACGTTTTCCTCAACCATGTAAAACGTCTCACTGATATTTTGCTGTGGACCAGTGGCTACGGATCGTGAAATACAAATTCACATTTAGGTGATAGGTACTATTTTTACAAATGTTACATTTACAGTATTTAAGCAATTTCCCAGTCTTCAAACAGGTATCCGAAAAAGGTGATGCATCAATTATCAAACAATCTGATCTCATTGTTATTACCAACATTCTACCTTAATTGCAATTGCAACTATCTCTCGAAAATATAAAAATGCGCACTGGTTTTCTAAAGCCCTGCTAAATATTGTGTTACTTTATCTGACACCAAGCTCATACTATTCATCACTATTCCTCCAACTGACACTCATTATGTTTCAACTGTTCCTTCCACACATAGGCTCAGAATTTTTTGCTTTACTCTAAATCTAGTAATTAATTAAGTGATCATTGCCAATAAAAGAGTAACAAAAAAACAGAATATAATAATCCGAATGTCATATACTGTGGAGTTCACATCTGTCAGACGGTTTGACTTGGATTCGAAATAGTTGAATAATTTTTACATAAGCACAGCAGTGATCGTTAGTATATCAGTATAGTATAGCCTTATTATTTACTTTCCCGCTAACTAGCTCTCAGCCAGTGTGATCCATAAGTTTAAGAAAATGCATCTAACAAATACCGTGTCACACTCAATGTCTCATCTTAACGTCTCGTTGGTAAACTCACTATTTTAAGCGCTTTTTCCGCTACTCAAACCGTATTCCTCCCACTGACATAATGATGGCTCACTATTTCTCCCATTAATACACCAACGAAGGCTCAATATCCTTCCCACTGAACGAACAAGGCGGTACTATTTTTTGAACTCATCCCACAATGATCCTTATTTTTTCCACTGACACGTGGGTCATGATTTCTCCCACTAAAACCAATCATGGGTTACTATTCCTCCCACCGATACCAATGATAGGTGACTATTCCTCCCAATGATGGCTCACTATTCTTCCCACTGACACCAATAATGCAGTACGATTTCTCCCAGTGACACCAATGATGGGACACTATTCTGTCCACTGACACAAATCATGGGTGACTATTTCTCCCACTAACACCAATAATATGGTACTATTTCTTCCACTTACACCAATGATGGGTCACTATTCTTTCAACTGACAAAAATGTTGGGTCCGCTATTCCTCCAACGGATACCCATTTCTGGTAAGAATATGCATTAAATTAATTTTCTACATGGCCATTAAGGATGGAATATTGTAGTTAAACATACATAGGAATATAGTAAACGCATTTCTGATATGAATATACATAAAATTATTTTTCTACATGGGGATTATGGGTGGATTACTATTTTTAAATATACATAGTAGCCTATTTAACCAATTTCTCATAAGAATATGCATATCATTATTTTTCTACATGGGGATTATGAATGGAATATTGTAGTTAAACATACATAGGAATATATCTAACCCTTTTCTGATAAGAATATGCATATAATTATTTTTCTACATGGGGATTATGAGTGGAAGATTGTTTATAAATATACATAGGAACCTATTTAACCCATATCTGATAAGAATATGCATATAATTATTTTTCTACATGGGGATTATGGGTGGAATATTGTTTATAAATATACATAGCAACATATTAAACCTATTTCTCTTTGAATATGAGAAATGCTTTAATTAGATTCCTATGTATATTTTTAAACAATTTTCCGCCCATAACCCCATGTAGAAAAATAATTATATGCACATTCTTAACAGAAATGCATTAAATAGGTTACTATGTGTATTTAAAAACAATATTCCACCCATAATTCCTATTTAACCCATTTCTGTTAAGAATATAAGAATATAATCCCCATGTAGAAAAATAATGATATGCATATTCTTAACAGAAATGGGTTAAATAGGAATTATGGGTGGAATATTGTTTTTAAATACACATAGTAACCTATTTAATGCATTTCTGTTAAGAATGTGCATATAATTATTTTTCTACATGGGGATTATAGATAGACTATATATAGGAACCTATTTATCCCATTTCTTATAAAAATATGCATATCATTATTTTTCTACATATGGATTATGGGTGGAATATTGTTTATAAATATACATTGTAACCTATTTAACCCATTTCTGTTAAGAATATGCATATAATTATTTTTTTACATGGGGATTTATGGATGGAATATTGTTTATAAATTTACATAGCAACATATTAAACCTATTTCTGATATGAATATGCATGTAATTAAATTGCTATATGGTGATTATGCGTTGAATATTGTTTATAAATATACATAGGAATCTCTTTAACCCATTTCTGATACCAATGATCGTTCATTATTCATCCCACTGACACCAAAAATGTGTTTTATTTCTCACACTGACACCAATGATGGGTCACTATTTCTCCAACTGACACCAATGGTGGATCCCTGTTCCTCCCACTGACACCAATGATGGGTCACTATTCCCTCCCTTTGACACCAATGATGTGTCACTGTTTCTTCCTCTGACACCAATGATGGGTTCACTATTTCTCCCAATGGTCACTAATGGGTTACTAATCTTTCCACTGACACCAATGATGGGTCACTGTTCCTCTAACTGACACCAATGATTATTTCTCCATTGAGAACCAACAACGCTTGATGAGTCATTATTCCTTCCACAAATGATGATTTAAATATTCCTCCACTGACAGGAACAACACACCAATCACACTGACTTCCTTTATCAATGATAGTTCCCACTCACAACAACAATGGGGTACTATTTATCTCACTGGTCCTGATAAAAATGTGTAAAGATTGAGGTTTACATCGGTTAAGGAATAGTCGTATTAACGTAATTGCATAGAACATAACGTGTTGCATAACTAAAGTCAGGATAGCATTGAGCCAGTATATATTCTTTGCGATAAAGTTACAGGGCTCACGGTTTATACTGTTGGAGACATAGTTGCCAATAACCAAAATTAAGACAGAATGTCGGAATTGCAAAGAGAAATAGAAAAACACAAATAGAGCACAATATCGGCATAGGCTTGAGTCGGTTTCGTTTCTAATATCGTTACTCAGCCATTAAAATATGGCCCAATATTGATATTGGTATTTTGAACATAATTCAAATATATTAACTAAGCTACGAAAAACTCTCAAGTAAGCTATGAAAACACTTAAAGTCTACTATCTTCAAAGTAAAAAAATCAGGTTTGCCTCACTGTGCTAATTTAAGAATTATTCAACTAGTTCGAATCCAATTCAAACCGTCTGACATACTATGTGGGGCTTGTCTAACTGCTGTTCTTATTTAAGAATTACTCGAAACCAAGTCAAACTGTCTGACAAAGCTATGCTATGCTTAAACTCCGCAATGTCTAAGCTAATCCGTATCTAAGCTAAACCGTATTTCTGTTTTTTTTACTCTTTTTACTAAGATAGCTGATATAAATTGAGTGACTATTGCATTAAAATGCAATAGTCACTCAATTTATATCAGCTATCTCAGTGCTAATCCTGATCCTGATTTCGATTGTGCAATATAAACTGAAATTACCGTGCACCAGCTATCTTCTCGTCTTACTATATTTAGCATAAATGCAACCTTATCATATATTTAATGTAAGATATACTGAACATTTGCTTGAAACAAAACCGACTCACGATGTGCTAAAGTTTGCTTTATTTTGTGTTATGCAGGAATCATCTCATCACATTACTGACTTTGGTGTCCGTTTATGAAGCAGTGAAATCTATTCACTGCTTCGTTCTCCGGCATTCACAGTGAAGATTTTTCTCCTCTGTGTGCCAGTTTATGAAGCGGTGTAGATCGCTTCACCTTTGGAGGAGTGAAGCGATCTACAAATGCTTCAAACAGTGGAGAACGGCCCCTGATACTGGAATCTCGTGAGACTTTACGAGATTATAGTACCAGATGTCAGTTTATCAAGCAGTGATAAATTATCACCGCTCAACGGCGTGGATTAATGTTAATAAAATAACAGTCCCCCTACATTATACACATATGTATACACACACACACACATTATATATACATGTATATACACACACATGATATATATATACATATACACATTATATGTATATATGTATATATATGTATACACATAAATATGACAGGGGGACATGCTTACAGTGTTGGGGGGTCTGAACGAGGCATAAGGAAGTTAAAAAACTTCCTCCTTCCCCCTCAGATCCCCCCAGATTTCCTCTTCACTCCCCGATTCACCACCTCTGAGCTGGTGAACCTGGGAGTGTGAATTCTGACTCAGATCGCCAGTGAAGCGGTGAGATCACCGCTTCATAAACTGGCCGTTACTGTGTCATTCATGAGAATTCTCCGTGTGTAGAGATAATCGGCGGGAGAACAAGTTCAAACATGTTCTCCCCCGATTATCACTGTTTCATAAACTGTTTATGGACTGTGATCAGCGGCGATCCTCGGGATCACCGCTGATCACTGCTTCATAAACGGACACCTTTCTGTTGTAATAGTTTCGGAATTTATTTTGACAAATAACAACAGCGCAACTAACAACTAAGCAACTAACAACTTGCGCTTAAACCTGTCTCTCGGCAAGTGTTAAAATCCGTCTTGATATGTTTTATGCATAGATATATAGAATTAATATCTACATCAAATAATCCTAATGTATATCGTCTCAACCTCCTTGACCTGTCTCGCAAACCACTCACTATTATAAAGACTTTTTCGCTATATATTTGTACTGTGATATTTTGCTGATATAGCAAAACCAGGGAAAACGGATAGTGTAATGCAAATTCACATTTAGGTTATATCAGTGCTATCTTGAGTAATGTTAAATTTACAGTATATCATCACTTCAGCACTTCCCCAGTCTTCGTTAACTGTCCAATTATACTCTGCTGCTGCTTGAGTCTTACAGATAATGCACACAATTTAATCTCATTGTTATTCTTAAATCTATCTCTATGGGTGGAATATTTTTTATAAATATACATAGGAACATAGTTAACCCATTTCTGATAAGAATATGTATATAAGTATTTTTCTACATAGGGATTATGGGTGAAATAGTGTTTATTAATTTACATAGGAACATATTAAACATATTTCTGATATGAATATGCATAAAATTATTTTTCTACATGGGGATTATGGGTGGAATATTGTTTATAAATATACATAGGACACTATTTAACCCATTTCTGATACGAATATGCATATAATTATTTTTCTACATAGGGATTATTGGTGGAATACTGTTTTTAAATAACCCATTTCTCATAAGAATATGCATATAACTATTTTTTTACATGGGGATTATGAATGGAATATTGTAGTTAAACATACATAGGAATATATTTAACCAATTTCTGATAAGAATATGCATATAAGTATTTTTCTACGTAGGGATGATGGGTGAAATATTGTTTATAAATATACATAGGGACCTATTTAGCCCATTTCTGATAAGAATATGCATATCATTATTTTTCTACATGGGGATTATAGGTTCAATATTGTTTATAAATATACATAGGACCTATTTAACCAATTTTCTATTAAGAATATGCATATAATTATTTTTCTACATGGGGATTATAGTTAGAATATTGTTTAGAAATATATATAGGAACCTATTTATGCCATTGCTTACAAAAATACGCATATCATTATTTTTCTACATATGGATTATGGGTGGAATATTGTTTATCAATATACATTGTAACCTATTTAACCCATTTCTGTTAACAATATGCATATAATTATTTTTTTACATGGGGATTATGGATGGAATATTGTTTATAAATTTACATAGCAACATTTTAAACCTATTTCTGATATGAATGTGCATCTAATCATATTGCTATATGTGGATTATGGGTTGAATATTGTTTATAAATATACATAGGAACGCGTTTAAGCCATTTCTGATAAGAATATGCATATAATTATTTTTCTACATGGGGAATATGGGTGGAATATTTTTGATACATTTACATAGGAACATATTAAACCTATTTCTGATATGAATATGCATAACATTATTTTTCTACATGGGGATTATGGGTGGAATATTGTTTATAAATATACATAGTAACATATTTAACCCATTTCTGATAAGAATATGCATATAATTATTTTTCAGTATGGGGATTATAGGTGGAATATTGTTTATAAATATACATAGGAACTTATTTAACCCATTTCTGGTAAGAATATGCATAAAATTATTTTCTACATAGGGATTATGGGTGGAATAATGTTTTAAAATATACATAGTAACCTATTTAACCCATTTCTCATAAGAATATGCATATAATTATTTTTCTACATGGGGATTATGGATGGAATATTGTTGTTAAACATACATAGGAATATATTTATCCAATTTCTTATAAAAATATGCATATAATTTTTTTCTACATATGGATTATGGGAGGAATATTGTTTATAAATATACATAGGAACGTATTTAAGCCATTTCTGATAAGATTATGCATATAATTATTTTTCTATATGGGGTTATGGGTGGAATATTGTTTATAAATATACATAGGACCTTATTTAACCAATTTCTGATAAGAATATACATATAAGTCTTTTTCTACATATGGATTATGGGTGAAATATTGTTTATAAATATGCATAGGAACCTATTTAGCCCAATTTCTGATAAGAATATGCATATAATTATTTTTCTACATAGGGATTATGGGTCTAATATTGTTTATAAATATACATAGCAACATATTAAACCTATTTCTGTTTGAATATGCATATAATTAGTTTGCTATATGGGGATTATGGACTGAATATTGTTTATAAATATACATAGAAACCTATTTATCTCATTTCTTATAAAAATATGCATATCATTATTTTTCTACATATGGATTATGGGTGGAATATTGTTTATAAATATACATTGTATCCTATTTAACCCATTTCTGTTAAGAATATGCATATAATTATTTTTTTACATGGGGATTATGGAAGGAATATTGTTTATATATTTACATAGCAACATATTAAACCTATTTCTGATATGAATACGCATATAATTATATTGCTATATGGGGATTATGGGTTGAATATTGTTTATAAATATACATAGAAACGTATTTAACCCATTTCTGATACGAATATGCATATAATTATTTTTCTACATAGGGATTATAAATGAAATATTCATTCTAGTTAAACATAGGGATTATGAATGGAATATTCATTCTAGTTAAACATACAAAGGAATACATTTAACCCATTTCTGATAAGAATACGAATATAATTATTTTTCTACATGGAGATTATGGGTGGAATATTGTTTATAAATATACATAGGCACATAGTTAACCCATTTCTGATAAGAATATGTATATAAGTATTTTTCTAGGGATTATGGGTGAAATAGTGTTTATTAATTTACATAGGAACATATTAAACCTATTTCTGATATGAATATGCATAAAATTGCACCATAAAATTGCAATCTCTTGCTGTATTCGGTCCTGCTGGGCAATAATAGCTTCGTCATATGTGAGGCAATTCACACCGTCAGTACACTGCAACTTCTGCCGCCCAGGTTCCTCGGTTATTTTTCTACATGGGGATTATGGGTGGAATATTGTTTCTACATTTACATAGGAACATATTAAACCTATTTCTGATATGAATATGCATAACATTATTTTTCTAAATGGGGATTATGGGTGGAATATTGTTTATAAATATACATAGGAACTTATTTAACCCATTTCTGGTAAGAATATGAATATAATTTTTTTTCTGCATGGGGATTTTTGGTGGAATATTGTTTGTATATATAGATAGGACCCTATTTAACTGATAGGACCCTATTTAACCCTATTTCTGATAAGAATATGCATATAATTATTTTTCTACATAGGGATTATTGGTGGAATACTGTTTTTAAATATACATAGTAACCAATTTAACCCATTTCTGATAAGAATATGCATATCATTATTTTTCTACATGGGGATTATGAGTGGAATATTGTTTATAAATATACATAGGAACCTATTTAACCCATTTCTGAAAAGAATATGCATATAAGTATTTTTCTACATAGGGATGATGGGTGAAATATTGTTTATAAATATACATAGGAACCTATTTAGCCCATTTCTGATAAGAATATGCATATCCTTATTTTTCTACATGGGGATAATGGGTGGAATATTGTTTATAAATATACATAGCAACATATTAAACCTATTTCTGTTTGAATATGCATAGAATTATTTTGCTATATGGGGATTATGGATTGAATATTGTTTATAAATATACATAGGACCTATTTAACCAATTTCTGATAAGAATATGCATATAATTATTTTTCTACATGGGGATTATAGATAGAATATTGTTTATAAATATACATAGGAACCCATTTAAAGCATTTCTGATAAGAATATGCATATATTTTTTTTCTACATTGGAATTATTGGTGGAATACTGTTTATATATATACATAGGACCCTATTTAACCAATTTCTGTTAAGACTATGCATATAAGTATTTTTCTACATAGGGATTATGGGTGAAATATTGTTTATAAATATACATAGGAACCTAATTAAAGCATTTCTGATAAGAATATGCATATAATTATTTTTCTACATGGGGATTATAGTGGGAAATTGTTTATAAATATACATTGGAACCTATTTAACCCATTTCTGATAAGAATATGCATATAATTATTTTTCTACATAGGGATTATGAATGGAATATTCTAGCTAAACATACATAGGAATATTGTTTATAAATATACATATAGACCTATTTATCCCATTTCTTATAAAAAAAGCATATCATTATTTTCCTGCAAATTGATTATGGGTGGAATATTGTTTATAAATATACATTGTAACCTATTTAACCCATTTCTGTTAAGAATATACATATAATTATTTTTTTACATGGGGATTATGGATGGAATATTGTTTATAAATTTACATAGCAACATATTAAACCTATTTCTGATATGAATATGCATATAATTATATTGTTATATGGGGATTATGGGTTGAATATTGTTTATAAATATACATAGGAACGTATTTAAGCCATTTCTGATAAGAATATGCATATAATTATTTTTCTACATTTGGATTATGGGTGGAATATTGTTTATACATTTACATAGGAACATATTAAACCTATTTATGATATGAATATGCATAACATTATTTTTCTACATGGGGATTATGGATGGAATATTGTTGTTAAACATACACAGGAATATATTTAACCGATATCTGATAAGAATATGCATACAGTTATTTTTCTACATGGGGATTATGGGTGGAATATTGTTTATAAATATACATAGGAACCTATTTAACCTATTTCTGATAAGATTATGCATATAATTATTTTTCTATATGGGGATTATTGGTGGAATATTGTTTATATATATACATAGGACCCTATTTAACCAATTTCTGATAAGTATATGCATATAAGTATTTTTCTACATACTTTCTAAGAATATGCACATAATTTTTTTTCTACATGGTGATTATTGGTGGAATATTGTTTATATATATACATAGGACCCTATTTTACCAATTTCTGATAAGAATATGCATATAAGTATTTTTCTATATGGGGTTATGGGTGAAATATTGTTTATAAATAACATAGGAACCTAATTAAAGCATTTCTGATAAGAATATGCATATAATATTTTTTCTACAATGGGATTATAGTGAGAAATTGTTTATAAATATACATAGGAACCTATTCCACCCATTTCTGATAAGAATATGCATATAATTATTTTTCTACATAGGGATTATGAATGGAATATTCTACTTAAACATACAAAGGAATATATTTAACCCATTTCTGATAAGAATATGAATATAATTATTTTTCTATATGGGGATTATGGGTGGAATGTTGTTTATAAATATACATAGGAACCTATTTAACCCATTTCTGGTAAGAATATGCATATAATTATTTTTCTGTATGGGGATTATGGGTGAAATACTTTTTTAAAATATACATAGTAACCTATTTAACCCATTTCTCATAAGAATATGCATATAATTATTTTTCTACATGGGGATTATGGATGGAATATTGTAGTTAAACATACATAGGAATATATTTAACCAATTTCTGATAAGAATATGCATATCATTATTTTTCTACATGGGGATTATGGGTGGAATATTGTTTATAAGTATACATAGGAACCTATTTAACCCATTTCTGATAAGAATATGCATATAGGTATTTTTCTACATAGGGATTATGGGTGAAATATTGTTTATAAATATACATAGGAACCTATTTAGCTCATTTCTGATAAGAATATGCATATCATTATTTTTCTACATGGGGATTATGGGTCTAATATTGTTTAAAAATATACATAGCAACATATTAAACCTATTTCTGATATGAATATGCATATAATTATATTGCTATATGGGGATTATGGGTTGAATATTGTTTATAAATATACATAGGAACGTATTTAACCCATTTCTGATTCGAATATGCATATAATTATTTTTCTACATGGGGATTATGGGTGGAATATTGTTTATACATTTACATAGGAACATATTAAACCTATTTCTGATATGAATATGCATAACATTATTTTTCTAAATGGGGACTATGGGTGGAATATTGTTTATAAATATACATAATAACCTATTTAATCAATTTCTGATAAGAATATGCATATAATTATTTTTCAGTATGGGGATTATAGGTGGAATATTGTTTATAAATATACAAAAGAACTTATTTAAACCATTTCTGGTAAGAATATGCATATATTTTTTTTCTACTTGGGGATTATTGGTGGAATATTGTTTATATATTATAGGACCCTATTTAACCAATTTCTGATAAGAATATGCCTATAATTATTTTTCAATATGGGGATTATAGTGGAAAGTTGTTTATAAATATACATAGCAACATATTGAACACATTTCTGATAAGAATATTCATATAATTATTTTTCTACATAGGGATTATGGGTGGAATACTGTTTTTAAATATACATAGTAACCTATTTAACCCATTTCTCATAAGAATATGCATATAACTATTTTTTTACATGGGGATTATGAATGGAATATTGTAGTTAAACATACATAGGAATATATTTAACCAATTTCTGATAAGAATATGCATATCATTATTTTTCTACTAGGGAATTATGGGTGGAATATTGTTTATAAATATACATAGGAACCTATTTAACCCATTTCTGAAAAGAATATGCATATAAGTATTTTTCTACCTAGGGATGATGGGTGAAATATTGTTTTTAAATATGCATAAGAACCTATTTAACCCATTTCTGATAAAAATACACATATCATTATTTTTCTACTTGTGGATTATGGGTGGAATATTGTTTATTAATATACATAGGAACCTATTTAACCCAATTCTGATAAGAATATGCATATAATTTTTTTTTTCTGTATGGGGATTATGGGTGGAATGTTGTCTATAAATGTACAAAGGAACCTAATTAACCAATTTCTGATAAGAATATTCATATAATTATTTTTCTACATCAGGATTATGGGTGAAATATTGTGTATAAATATACATAGGAACCTATTTACCCAATTTCTGTGAAGAATATGCACATCATTATTTTTCTATATGGGGATTATGGGTAGAATATTGTTTATAAATATAGCTAGGAACCTATTTAACCCATTTCTGATAAGAATATGCATATAATTTATTTTCTATTTGGGGATTATGGGTGGAATATTGTTAATAAATATATATGGGAGCCTATTAAACCCATTCCTGATAAGAATATGTATATAATTATTTTTCTATATGTGGAATACGGCTATTATATTGTTTAGAAATATACAGCGCAACCAATCTAACCAATTTCTGATAAGAATATGCATATAATTATTTTTCTACATGGGGATTATGGGTGGAATATTGTTTATTGTTTAAACTTTCTTTATTGTTGTCCATCACATCTCGACAAATACAGTTCAGTACAAATTCGTTAGTGACAGACTTTTTCTATATCAACATTAGCAGTAATCTGCATATTTGTGTTTAACAAAAATAAAATAAAATAAAATAAAGTAAAAATAAAAAATAAATATAGAGAAAAAAAAGGAGGGGGGAAAAAACGGCATAGAAAAAAAGGAGAAAAAGGGGGGGAGGATAGTCTAGGGCTGTGTTAAAATATCTGTTGAGACCGTGAGAACTGATCTCGTAGGTGGTACCAGTATATGCTACATTGAGGTCTACAGGTCTCCGGGGGCGGCGACCAGCAGTAGCCCTCGCCCATCGCAGACCCTCCGACCTGAGCAATAATGATCTTCCGGACCAGGGAGAGGTAAGCCGCGGCCCGTCCAAACCGCCACCACCGGGTGCGCCCACCGGAGGAGGGGGGCACAAGGCCTCCATCTGTCCTCCCCCAGCGCGCCCCCGGGACCGTGGGTCCGTCCCCGCCCACACGGCCTCCCCGGCCAGGAGAGCAGCTTTTTCTCAATTTTAACCGGTAAGTTATATTAGGTGCCCATACTCTGTGCAATCAGCAAACAGTGCCATAAATAATATCACTTGATAGGGTAAGAGAAATAGGGGTAAGAAGAGAAAAGAGTAGAAAAAAAGGGTGGAGGAGTGACAGGGAGAGTGGGTGGGGTAAGGAGGGGTAGATAGGGTCAAACCTTGTTCACTCGTGCTTCTCCGATCATCCACTTTGAACTATCCGCCCCCAGGCAGCCCCTTGGTTCTGGCAAAGGCATCTGAGTCCATGTGCGATCTATGTTTCAGTCTTAAGGAGAAACCGTGGTGGGAGCTATTTAGGGTGGGCTCTGTGGCCCAATGTGGGATCCGCCAATTTTAGTAGGGAAATGTCCAAGCTAGAGGGTACATAGGAAGTATCATGGAAGTGTTCTTGCCATATTGACCATGTGGCTGTGTGCTTAACTGTAGTGTTTTTGCCTACTGCCACCCATTCCTCTGCTTCCCTTATTGCATTAACCCTGCATATCCACTCGTCTTTGCTCGGTATCTGCTCTTTCTTCCAGAAGATAGGCAGTAGACGCTTAGCGGCATTGAGCAAATGAGGTAGTGCGCTTTTTTTGTAGCGACTAACTGGTACAGGGGGGACATGCAGGAGGAAATGTTCCGGGGAGAAGGGGATCTCTATTCCGAGGATATCTTTAATCTGGTCCTTAATCATCTGCCAATATGTCATTATTCGTGGGCATTCCCACCACAAATGTAGGAGGGTACCTCGGCCTCCGCATCCCCGCCAACACCGATCTGAGCTAGCAGGATAAATCCGCGCCAGGTCAGATGGGACTCTGTACCAACGTGTTAATAATTTGTAATTTGTCTCTTGCATCTTAGAGTCCAGCGAGCTGGAGTGTGTGAATTGGTACATACCTGCTAGTTGAGACTCGGAGAACCCCTTCCCAAGGTCTTTCTCCCATGCTCTTATATAAGTAGGTTTAGAGGCCGAGGCCGAGGACCCCAGTAATTGATAAAGTTCAGAAATCATGTGTGGGACCGGTTCTTCCAGTATAAACAGTCCCTCAAAAGGCGTGAGTGTTGAGATGTCTCTAATAGAGTTGCCGTGTACTGCAAAAAAGTGGTGCAATTGACTGTACTTCCAGAAATTTAGGTGAGGGCTACCTGGTCTATTTCCCAGAGACTCAAAGGGCAGAAGCTTCCCACCTCTCAGTAGTTTACCACAGCTGGCGTTCTTGTCATCTACCCAGGCTTCAAAGAAACCTGCGCGTTCCCCCGGTACAAACCAGAGGAATCCGCCCAATGGGGCCAGCGGGGACACATGGGGGGCTAAGTTCAACCTTCTGTTTACTCTGTCCCATGTGTCAAGCGTAGATATCGTTAATGGGGACGTAGACTCTGATAATCCCCTGTGTTCCCGTGGGAGCCACAGGGCGTAGGACAAGTTTCTGCCCGTCATATATTTTTCCATGGTCACCCATAGTTTGGAATGTCCATGGAAGTGCCAATTTAGAGTTCTCTGTAGAGCAATAGCCTGGCAGTATCGCTGTAAGTCCGGGACTCCCAGCCCTCCATATCTTTTCGAACGTCTCAGCACCTTCATAGCAATTCGTGGATTCTTTGAATTCCAAATGAAGGTGGTGATCAAGTTGGATACTTGTTTAAAAAAGGTTTTGGGCAGGCGTATGGGAAGCATCTGCATATAAAACAGAATTCTGGGGAGTACGTTCATTTTTATTATATTTGTCCTGCCTATCCATGTGAAAGCTGTCTTCGTCCAATGTATTAAGTCTTGTTTAATTTCTGTCAAAAGTCTGGGGAAGTTTGTGGTATATAGAGTGTCAAAGCTGTCCGTCAGTTGTATGCCTAGGTAGCGTAGAGAAGATTTAGTCCATGTGAAAGGGAATGCTGCTTTTAAGCTGTTTGTCATGGAGGAAGACAGGTTGACAGGTAGAATTTCCGATTTATTATAGTTGATTTTAAAATTAGAAAGTGCACCAAAGTTTTTGAGTTCCCGCATCAGGACCGGCAACGAGACCAGGGGGTTGGTTAGGTGAAACAGTACGTCATCTGCGTAGGCTGAGAATTTGTGCTCCACAGCGCCCACCGTCAGCCCTGTGATATCTGTGTTTGCTCTCACTCTACGAAGCAGTGGTTCTAAGGCCAGGGCGAAGAGGAGGGGGGAGAGTGGGCACCCCTGTCTCGTGCCGTTCCCGATCGGGAACTTGGATGAGAGAATCCCATTAACCTTAACCTGTGCACTAGGTTCCGAGTAAAGGGCCAGTATCCAAGCTAGCATATTTGGGCCCAATCCCATTGAGGTTAAGACCTCTCTGAGATAAGACCAATCTATGCGATCGAACGCCTTCTCGGCGTCGGTGGAGAGTATTAGGTAAGGGGGGGGTACATCTTTAGTTTTAGCCCAATGTATAAGTTGAATCGCACGGATTGAGTTGTCTCGAGCTTCGCGTCCTACAATAAAACCCGTCTGGTCTAAGTGAACTATAAGGGGGATAAGGTGTTTCAGTCGGTTTGCAAGGATTTTCGCTAGGATTTTTACGTCCGTATTTAGTAAGGAAATGGGGCGGTAACTCTGTGGGACAGTTGGGTCTTTACCCTCCTTCGGTATAACCGAGATGTGTGCTAAGAGAGCTTCAGATGGGATTTTGCATCCCTTTACTAGGGAATTGAAGTATTTACACATGTGGTTCGTGAGGAGCGGGGAGAATTTGGCATAATATGCTATAGTAAATCCATCAGGACCTGGGCTTTTCCCGTTGGGTAAAGATTTGATGGTGGACTCAAGTTCCGTGGTAGTGATGGCAGATTCTAGGTCAGCTAGTTGGTCTTCAGTCAGGGAGGGCAGTCCGTTGGTGGATAAGTAGTCTCGAATTTTGGTCAGTCTGTTTTCCTTAGCTTCATGGGTAGTTTTCGCATCTAGGTTGTAGAGTTCGGCGTAATAGTCGCGGAACCCTTCTGCTATCTTGGAGGAGTGGAATGTCATATCACCCGTAGGGGAGCGAAGTTTGTGTACTTGCATTTGGGCCCGTTTTGCTCGGAGCGCTCTTGCGAGCATGCGTCCGCACTTGTTACCATGCTCGTAGTATCGATGGGATAAGTGTCGCAATTGTTTACGCGCCTGTCGTTCTAACAACCGTGAGAATATGTCTCTGAGTTCCGTTAGTTCTCGTAGGTCATCTGAGGAACCTCCCACCTTGTGTTTAAGTTCCGCCTGCTGAAGTGCATTGAGAACTCTATTATAGTCAGCTTGCCTTTCTTTCTTTAATCTTGACCCCTGTGCAATAAGTTCGCCTCGTGCAACGGCCTTGAGACATTCCCATATTGTACCCTCGCTCAAATCTCCTTGATTATTCTCTCAGAAGTAATTTTTTATCGTGTCTGAGACCTGGGCTTCCACTACAGGGTCATCTAATAAGTATTCATTAAGGCGCCAGTTCCAGGTTTTCCGGGAGCCTGTTGGAATGATAAAAGAGACCTGGACCGGGCCATGGTCTGAAATGGTTATGTTTCCTATGGAAGAGCTTTGAAGGAGCTCCAAAGTCGGGCGGTCAAAATAGACCAAGTCTATACGTGTGTAAACGTTATGTACCCCTGAATAATAACTGTAATCCCTCTCTGTGGGGTGAAGGGCCCTCCAGCAGTCAACTAGGCCCATCATCTGAAGGGATTTTCGAAAGTGCCGAAGGAATGCGTGTGAATGGGAGGGCTTGCTGTGTGAAGTGTCCAGGGATGGGTCTGGGCTCACATTAAAGTCGCCTCCTAAAACTAGGGACCCCTCTCTGAACTCCTCTAGTTTCTCTATGATTGAATCAAGGAAGGTCAATTGATTCGAATTGGGGGAATAGATATTGGCGAGGGTGTATTTAGTACCCGCTATGGTCCCTTTCAGAAAGACATATCGTCCCAGGGGGTCAATCTTGGTGTCTGAATATTGGAAGGGGCAGTTTTTGTGGATAGCTATGGAGGTGCCTCTGGACTTGTTGACTGGGGAGGTACTATGGTACCACTGACTGTAGATATGTGTCGGTAGTTTTGGTATGGCATGGTGTGTGAAGTGTGTTTCCTGTAGGAAAACTATTTGCGCCCTGGACTTTTTTAGTTCCCACCACAGCTTACTCCGCTTACAGGGTGAGCAGAGACCACGGACATTATAAGAGATTACCTTAACCGTTGTCATTGAAGAATGTTGGTGTAGGTCGGCTGCGGTCCCGGGGGCGGAGTCCGGAGCGGGCGACGGCAATCGAACAGACCCTGTTAGGGAAGAGGAGAGCAAGAAAAAGTCCAGGGAGGGAGAAGAGAATAGAGGAGGAAAGTGAAAAAACAAAATTAAAAGTACAATTAAAATTAAAACAAACTTTAACGTCAGCATAACCATATGCAAAATTTAAATGTAAAGAGAACCTAACAATGGTTCTATATAGGCACAGACTGGGCCCAATGTGCCCCCCTTCTTCAGGGGACTCATTTTGTCCAGGTCCGGTATCCCAAATGGGATTAGTGCCCAAACATGGGCAGCCTACTGGGGGAACGTGGGCCGCCATGGAGGGGAGAAGGGAGAGGGGGTCCGCCCCGCTCCCACCTCTTAAATGCTGGGTTGTGACCCGTAGATCGGGGGGGTTGTTGTAAATGGCAAGATAGGGAGTTAGGGGGGGGATTGTATACTTGGGGGAGGCCCGGGGAGAGTAGTACTAGTAGCTAAGGGGGTCTGGAAACATCCTCCAACTGTGTCTTTTCAGGAAGCGGGTGAGAGCCTTGACCAGCTTTATGTAGGCAGAAGATCGTTATCGGGACCAGGTCAGACCAGTCTCAGCAGCAGTTAAACTGTAAAGGAAGTTCCAGATCTGAAAGTGATCTAATAATAAGAGGTGCCTCCGAAACAGGGGAGTAAGGACTCAGTTCGGGATCCTGACGTTACCATCAGTCTCTCAGTGCAGAGGGGCCGGGGGAGGCATCTGACTCTTGCTGGTGGCGACTGCATCTTCGGCCCCGGCGTTGGGGCATTTGTGTCCAGGGCTGGGGGAGTTCAATGTTTGGAAAGTTCATCGTCGCATGGTCCCCTCGCCAATCCGGAAAGTCAACTTTGCCAGTCCCAGGGCAGAGAGAAAGTGAGGGAGATCATCTCTGGTGCGCAGGGTGGCTGAACGGCCATCTTTAAAGGCTTGTAAATAAAAGGGAAAGCCCCAGCGGTATGTGAGGCCTGCTTCTTGGAGGGCCAGCAAGACAGGTTTTAGGGCTCGACGTTGCATCAGCGTGCGTCTGGAGATGTCCTGGAAGAAACAGAGGTGGGCGCCATCGAAATCAAAATAAGGTCTGTTGCGCATTTTTTGCATTATTCGCTCTTTGAGAGTGTATTTATGCAACTTGCATATTATGTCTCGTGGGTTGTCAGCGTCTTGGGATGGTGGTCGCAGGGCTCGGTGTGCACGATCAATCTCAATGGGCTCTGTATCTGGTAAGTCCAGGATTTCCCTGAATATGCCTTGCAGGGAAGGGATAATGTCCCTGGGGGCTGTTGCTTCTGGCATACCTCGGATACGGATGTTTGCCCTTCTGCTGCGATTTTCAAAATCGTCAAGTTGTGACAATAATAAGTCCAGCTTTTGATCCTGAGCTGCACATCTAAGCTGCAATGCTGACATAGTGGGAAGAGCCTCATCCAGCCTTTGCTCTATAGTTTCCACTCTGTTGCCTAGGTGTGTAGTGTCCTCTTTGAGTTGTGCTATATCCTCTGTGAACGCTTTTTCCACCTTGGCTGTGAATCTTTCCAAATCCTCTCTAGTGGGGAGGGACCAGATGTGCTTTTTAATGTCCCCCTCTTCTATAAGGTCGGCAATATCTGATCCCCCTGCCCTGGACACAGTGGATCCCGGGGATGTCGGGGGTACAGAGTCACTCACCGATCCGGGTGATGGCTGTGGGGATAGCGCGGCTGGCGTGGTTTGCTTCTGTGCCGGCGCGTGCTGTTTCCCTGTCTTATTGACCGGCGCCATCTTGGATCTCTCCGGGGCCTTGCCGCGGGTCCCAGAAAAATAGGAATCCAGCTGCCCCTGTTGGGTGTTCTCTGTCCCGGGGTGGTGGGCTGTATTCCGCCGCCTTTGTGACATGTCCTGGGCCGTGTCAGGGCCCAGGATTGTGGGTATGCTGCTGGGTAAGCTGCGGCGGGAGCGGAGCGCGGACCAGACACATCCTCACAGCTCCATGTTCAGGACACGCCCCCTCGGAATATTGTTTATAACTATACATAGCAACCTATTTAACCCATTTTTGATAAGAATATGCAAATAATTATTTTTCTACATGGGGATTATGGTTGGAATATTGCAGTTTAACATATATAGGAATGTATTTAACCTATTTCAGATATGAATATGCATACAATTATTTTTCTATATTGGGATTATGGGTGGAACATTGTTTATAAAAATATTCATAGCAACATATTAAACCTATTTCTAATATGAATATGCATATAATTATTTTTCTACATGGGGATTATGGTTGGAATATTGCAGTTTAACATATATAGGAATGTATTTAACCTATTTCAGATATGAATATGCATACAATTATTTTTCTATATTGGGATTATGGGTGGAACATTGTTTATAAAAATATTCATAGCAACATATTAAACCTATTTCTAATATGAATATGCATATAATTATTTTTCTATATGGGGATTATGGGTGGAATATTGTTTGTAAATATACATAGGAACCTATTTAACCCATTTCTGATAAAAATACACATATCATTATTTTACTACAAGTGGATTATGGGTGGAATATTGTTTATAAACATACATAGGAACCTTTTTAACCCAATTCTGATAAGAATATGCATATCATTTTTTTTTCTGTATGGGGACTATGGGTGGAATGTTGTTAATAAATACACATGGGAGCCTATTAAACCCATTTCTGATAAGAATTTGTATATAATTATTTTCTATATGTGGAATATGGCTATAATATTGTTCAGAAATATACAGAGCAACCAATTTAACCCATTTCTGAAAACAATATGCATATAATTATTTTTCTACAATGGGATTATGGTTGAAATATTATTTATAAATATACATAGCAACATATTAAACCTATTTCTCACAAGAACATGCATTACATTTTTTTCTACATTGGGATTATGGGTGGAATATTGTTTATAAATATACATGGGAGCCTATTTAACCCATTTCTGATAAGACTATGCATATAATTTATTTACTATATGGGGATTATGGGTGGAATATTGTTACTAAATATACATGGGCGCCTGTTAAACCCATTTCTGATAAGAATATGTATATAATTATTTTTCTGTATGGGGATTATGGCTGAAATATTGTTTAGAAAAATACAGAGCAACCAATTGAACCCATTTCTGATAAGAATATGCATATAATAATTTTTCTACAAGAGCATTATGGTTGGAATATTATTTATAAATATACATAGCAACATATTAAACCTATTTCTGACAAGAATATGCATAAAAAAAATTTCTACATTGTGATTATTGGTGGAATATTGTTTATAAATATACATGGGAGCCTATTTAACCCATTTCTGATAAGAATATGTATATCATTATTTGTCTATAAAGGTATTATGGCTGAAATATTGTTTAGAAATATACAGAGCAACCCATTTAACCCATTTCTGATAAGAATATGCATATAATTATTTTTCTATATGGGGATTATGGGTGGAATATTGTTTATAAATATACATAGGAACCTATTTAACCCATTTCTGATAAGAATATGCATGTAATTATTTTTCTACAAGGGGATTATGGTTGGAATATTATTTATAAATATACATAGCAACATATTAAACCTAATTCTAAAATGAATATGCATATAATTATTTTTCTATATGGGGATAATGGGTGGGATATTGTTTTTCAATATGCATAAGAACCTATTTAACCCATTTCTGATAAAAATACACATATCATTATTTTTCTACTTGTGGATTATGAGTGGAATATTGTTTATAAATATACATAGGAACCTATTTAACCCAAATATGCATATAAATTTTTTTTCTGTATGGGGATTATGGGTGGAATGTTGTCTATAATTGTACAAAGGAACCTAATTAACCAATTTCTGATAAGAATATTCATATAATTATTTTTCTACATCAGGATTATGGGTGAAATATTGTGTATAAATATACATAGGAACCTATTTACCCCATTTCTGTGAAGAATATGCACATCATTATTTTTCTATATGGGGATTATGGTTAGAATATTGTTTATAAATATAGCTAGGAACCTATTTAACCCATTTCTGATAAGAATATGCATATAATTTATTTTCTATTTGGGGATTATGGGTGGAATATTGTTAATAAATATATATGGGAGCCTACTAAACTCATTTCTGATAAGAATATGTATATAATTATTTTTCTATATGTGGAATACGGCTATTATATTGTTTAGAAATATACAGCGCAACCAATCTAACCAATTTCTGATAAGAATATGCATATAATTATTTTTCTACACGGGGATTATGGGTGGAATATTGTTTATAACTATACATAGCAACCTATTTAACCCATTTTTGATAAGAATATGCATATAATTATTTTTCTACATGGGGATTATGGTTGGAATATTGTAGTTTAACATATATAGGAATGTATTTAACCTATTTCAGATATGAATATGCATAAAATTATTTTTCTATATTGGGATTATGGGTGGAACATTGTTTATAAAAAATATTCATAGCAACATATTAAACCTATTTCTAATGAGAATATGCATATAATTATTTTTCTATATGTGGATTATGGGTGGAATATTGTTTGTAAATATACATAGGAACCTATTTAACCCATTTCTGATAAAAATACAAATATCATTATTTTTCTACATGTGGATTATGGGTGGAATATTTTTTATAAATATACATAGGAACCTATTTAACCCAATTCTGATAAGAATATGCATATAATTATTTTTCTATATGGGGATTATGGGTGGAATATTGTTTGTAAATATACATAGGAACCTATTTAACCCATTTCTGATAAAAATACACATATCATTATTTTTCTACATGTGGATTATGGGTGGAATATTATTTATAAATATACATAGTAACCTATTTAACCCAATTCTGATAAGAATATGCATATCATTTTTTTTTCTGTATGGGGATATGGGTGGAATGTTGTCTGTAAATATACATAGGAACCTATTTACCCAATTTCTGTGAAGAATATGCATATAATTATTTTTCTATACGGTGAATATCGGTGGAATATTGTTTATAAATATAGATAGGAACCTATTTAACCCATTTCTGATAAGAATATGCATATCATTTATTTTCTATATGGGGATTATGTGTGGAATATTGTTAATAAATATACATGGGAGCCTATTAAACCCATTTCTGATAAGAATATGTATATAATTATTTTTCTATATGGGGAATATGGCTATTATATTGTTCAGAAATATACAGCGCAACCAATCTAACCAATTTCTGATAAGAGTATGCATTCTACATGGGGATTATGGGTGGAATATTGTTTATAACTATACATAGCAACCTATTTAACCCATTTTTGATAAGAATATGCATATAATTATTTTTCTACATGGGGATTATGGTTGGAATATTGTAGTTTAACATATATAGGAATGTATTTAACCTATTTCAGATATGAATATGCATAAAATTATTTTTCTATATTGGGATTATGGGTGGAACATTGTTTATAAAAATATTCATAGCAACATATTAAATCTATTTCTAATATTAATATGCATATAATTATTTTTCTATATGGGGATTATGGGTGGAATATTGTTTGTAAATATACATAGGAACCTATTTAACCCATTTCTGATAAAAATACACATATCATTATTTTACTACAAGTGGATTATGGGTGGAATATTGTTTATAAATATACATAGGAACCTTTTTAACCCAATTCTGATAAGAATATGCAAATCATTTTTTTCTGTATGGGGATTATGGGTGGAATGTTGTCTGTAAATATACAAAGGAACCTAATTAACCCATTTCTGATAAGAATATGCATATAATTATTTTTCTACATCAGGATTATTGGTGAAATATTGTGTATAAATATACATAGGAACCTATTTACCCCATTTCTGTGAAGAATATGCATATAATTATTTTTCTATACGGTGAATATCGGTGGAATATTGTTTATGAATATAGATAGGAACTTATTTAACCCATTTCTGATAAGAATATGCATATCATTTATTTTCTATACGGGGATTATGGGTGGAATATTGTTACTAAATATACATGGGCGCCTGTTAAACCCATTTCTGATAAGAATATGTATATAATTATTTTTCTATATGGGGATTATGGCTGAAATATTGTTTAGAAAAATACAGAGCAACCAATTGAACCCATTTCTGATAAGAATATGCATATAATAATTTTTCTACAAGAGCATTATGGTTGGAATATTATTTATAAATATACATAGCAACATATTAAACCTATTTCTGACAAGAATATGCATAAAAAAAATGTCTACATTGTGATTATTGGCGGAATATTGTTTATAAATATACATGGGAGCCTATTTAACCCATTTCTGATAAGAATATGTATATCATTATTTGTCTATAAAGGTATTATGGCTGAAATATTGTTTAGAAATATACAGAGCAACCCATTTAACCCATTTCTGATAAGAATATGCATATAATTATTTTTCTATATGGGGATTATGGGTGGAATATTGTTTATAAATATACATAGGAACCTATTTAACCCATTTCTGATAAGAATATGCATGTAATTATTTTTCTACAAGGGGATTATGGTTGGAATATTATTTATAAATATACATAGCAACATATTAAACCTATTTCTAAAATGAATATGCATATAATTATTTTTCTATATGGGGATAATGGGTGGGATATTGTTTTTAAATATGCATAAGAACCTATTTAACCCATTTCTGATAAAAATACACATATCATTATTTTTCTACTTGTGGATTATGAGTGGAATATTGTTTATAAATATACATAGGAACCTATTTAACCCAAATATGCATATAAATTTTTTTTCTGTATGGGGATTATGGGTGGAATGTTGTCTATAAATGTACAAAGGAACCTAATTAACCAATTTCTGTTAAGAATATTCATATAATTATTTTTCTACATCAGGATCATGGGTGAAATATTGTGTATAAATATACATAGGAACCTATTTACCCCATTTCTGTGAAGAATATGCACATCATTATTTTTCTATATGGGGATTATGGTTAGAATATTGTTTATAAATATAGCTAGGAACCTATACCATATAATTTATTTTCTATTTGGGGATTATGGGTGGAATATTGTTAATAAATATATATGGGAGCCTACTAAATCCATTTCTGATAAGAATATATATATAATTATTTTTCTATATGTGGAATACGGCTATTATATTGTTTAGAAATATACAGCGCAACCAATCTAACCAATTTCTGACAAGAATATGCATATAATTATTTTTCTACATGGGGATTATGGGTGGAATATTGTTTATAACTATACATAGCAACCTATTTAACCCATTTTTGATAAGAATATGCATATAATTATTTTTCTACATGGGGATTATGGTTGGAATATTGTAGTTTAACATATATAGGAATGTATTTAACCTATATCAGATATGAATATGCATAAAATTATTTTTCTATATTGGGATTATGGGTGGAACATTGTTTATAAAAAATATTCATAGCAACATATTAAACCTATTTCTAATATGAATATGAATATAATTATTTTTCTATATGTGGATTATGGGTGAAATATTGTTTGTAAATATACATAGGAACCTATTTAACCCATTTCTGATAAAAATACACATATCATTATTTTTCTACATGTGGATTATGGGTGGAATATTGTTTATAAATATACATAGGAACCTATTTAACCCAATTCTGATAAGAATATGCATATAATTATTTTTCTATATGGGGATTATGGGTGGAATATTGTTTGTAAATATACATAGGAACCTATTTAACCCATTTCTGATAAAAATACACATATCATTATTTTTCTACATGTGGATTATGGGTGGAATATTGTTTATAAATATACATAGTAACCTATTTAACCCAATTCTGATAAGAATATGCATATCATTTTTTTTCTGTATGGGGATATGGGTGGAATGTTGTCTGTAAATATACATAGGAACCTATTTACCCCATTTCTGTGAAGAATATGCATATAATTATTTTTCTATACGGTGAATATCGGTGGAATATTGTTTATAAATATAGATAGGAACCTATTTAACCCATTTCTGATAAGAATATGCATATCATTTATTTTCTATATGGGGATTATGTGTGGAATATTGTTAATAAATATACATGGGAGCCTATTAAACCCATTTCTGATAAGAATATGTATATAATTATTTTTCTATATGGGGAATATGGCTATTATATAATAATTCAGAAATATACAGCGCAACCAATCTAACCAATTTCTGATAAGAGTATGCATTCTACATGGGGATTATGGGTGGAATATTGTTTGTAAATATACATAGGAACCTATTTAACCCATTTTTGATAAGAATACGCATATAATTATTTTTCTACATGTGGATTATGGGTGGAATATTGTTTATAAATATACATAGTAACCTATTTAACCCAATTCTGGTAAGAATATGCATATCATTTTTTTTCTGTATGGGGATATGGGTGGAATGTTGTCTGTAAATATACAAAGGAACCTAATTAACCCATTTCTGATAAGAATATGCATATAATTATTTTTCTACATCAGGATTATTGGTGAAATATTGTGTATAAATATACATAGGAACCTATTTACACCATTTCTGTGAAGAATATGCATATAATTATTTTTCTATACGGTGAATATCGGTGGAATATTGTTTATGAATATAGATAGGAACCTATTTAACCCATTTCTGATAAGAATATGCATATGATGTATTTTCTATATGGGGATTATGTGTGGAATATTGTTATTAAATATACATGGGAGCCTATTAAACCCATTTCTGATAAGAATATGTATATAATTATTTTTCTATATGGGGAATATGGCTATAATATTGTTCAGAAATATACAGAGCAACCAATTTAACCCATTTCTGAAAACAATATGCATATAATTATTTTTCTACAATGGGATTATGGTTGAAATATTATTTATAAATATACATAGCAACATATTAAACCTATTTCTCACAAGAATATGCATTACATTTTTTTCTACATTGGGATTATGGGTGGAATATTGTTTATAAATATACATGGGAGCCTATTTAACCCATTTCTGATAAGACTATGCATATAATTTATTTTCTATATGGGGATTATGGGTGGAATATTGTTACTAAATATACATGGGCGCCTGTTAAACCCATTTCTGATAAGAATATGTATATAATTATTTTTCTATATGGGGATTATGGCTGAAATATTGTTTAGAAATATACAGAGCAACCAATTGAACCCATTTCTGATAAGAATATGCATATAATAATTTTTCTACAAGAGGATTGTGGTTGGAATATTATTTATAAATATACATAGCAACATACTAAACCTATTTCTGACAAGAATATGCATAAAAAAAAATTCTACATTGGGATTATGGGTTGAATATTGTTTATAAATATACATGGGAGCCTATTTAACCCATTTCTGATAAGAATATGTATATCATTATTTGTCTATAAAGGTATTATGGTCGAAATATTGTTTAGAAATATACAGAGCAACCCATTTAACCAATTTCTGATAAGTATATGCATATAATTATTTTTCTATATGGGGATTATGGGTGGAATATTGTTTATAAATATACATAGGACCCTATTTAACCCATTTCTGATAAGAATATGCATGTAATTATTTTTCTACAAGGGGATTATGGTTGGAATATTATTTATAAATATACATAGCAACATATTAAACCTATTTCTAATATGAATATGCATATAATTATTTTTCTATATGGGGATAATGGGTGGGATATTGTTTTTAAATATGCATAAGAACCTATTTAACCCATTTCTGATAAAAATACACATATCATTATTTTTCGACATGTGGATTATGAGTGGAATATTGTTTATAAATATACATAGGAACCTATTTAACCCAATTCTGATAAGAATATACATAAATTTTTTTTTCTGTATGGGGATTATGGGTGGAATCTTGTCTATAAATGTACAAAGGAACCTAATTGACCCATTTCTAAAAAGAATATTCATATAATTATTTTTCTACATTAGGATTATGGGTGAAATATTGTATTTAAATATACTTCGGAACCTATTTACCCCATTTCTGTGAAGAATATGCATATAATTATTTTTCTATATGGGGATTATGGGTGGAATATTGTTTATAAATATAGCTAGGAACCTATTTAACCCATTTCTGATAAGAATATGCATATAATGTATTTTCTATTTGGGGATTATGGGTGGAATATTGTATATAAATATACATAGGAACTTATTTACCCCATTTCTGTGAAGAATATGCATATAATTATTTTTCTACATGGGGATTATGGGTGGAATATTGTTTATAAATATAGCTAGGAACCTATTTAACCCATTTTTGTTAAGAATATGCATATAATGTATTTTCTATTTGGGGATTATGGGTGGAATATTGTTAATAAATATACATGGGAGCCTATTAAACCCATTTCTGATAAGAATATGTATATAATTATTTTTCTATATATGGGGAATACGGCTATTATATTGTTTAGAAATATACAGAGCAACCAATCTAACTAATTTCTGATAAGAATATGCATATAATTATTTTTCTACATGGGGATTATGGGTGGAATATTGTTTATAACTATACATAGCAACCTATTTAACCCTTTTTTGATAAGAATATGCATATAATTATTTTTCTACATGGGGATTATGGTTGGAATATTGTAGTTTAACATATATAGGAATGTATTTAACCTATTTCAGATATGAATATGCATAAAATTATTTTTCTATATTGGGATTATGGGTGGAACATTGTTTATAAAAATATTCATAGCAACATATTAAACCTATTTCTAATATGAATATGCATATAATTATTTTTCTATATGGGGATTATGGGTGGAATATTGTTTGTAAATATACATAGGAACCTATTTAACCCATTTCTGATAAAAATACACATATCATTATTTTTCTTCATGTGGATTATAGGTGGAATATTGTTTATAAATATACATAGGAACCTATTTAACCCAATTCTGATAAGAATATGCATATCATTTTTTTTCTGCATCAGGATTATTGGTGAAATATTGTGTATAAATATACATAGGAACCTATTTACCCCATTTCTGTGAAGAATATGCATATAATTATTTTTCTATACGGTGAATATCGGTGGAATATTGTTTATAAATATAGATAGGAACCTATTTAACCCATTTCTGATAAGAATATGCATTTCATTTATTTTCTATATGGGGATTATGGGTGGAATATTGTTAATAAATTTACATGGGAGCCTATTAAACCCATTTCTGATAAGAATATGTATATAATTATTTTTCTATATGGGGAATATGGCTATAATATTGTTCAGAAATATACAGAGCAACCAATTTAACCCATTTCTGAAAACAATATGCATATAATTATTTTTCTACAATGGGATTATGGTTGAAATATTATTTATAAATATACATAGCAACATATTAAACCTATTTCTCACAAAAATATGCATTGCATTTTTTTCTACATTGGATTATGGGTGGAATATTGTTTATAAATATACATGGGAGCCTATTTAACCCATTTCTGATAAGACTATGCATATAATTTATTTTCTATATGGGGATTATGGGTGGAATATTGTTACTAAATATACATGGGCGCCTGTTAAACCCATTTCTGATAAGAATATGTATATAATTATTTTTCTGTATGGGGATTATGGCTGAAATATTGTTTAGAAATATACAGAGCAACCAATTGAACCCATTTCTGATAAGAATATGCATATAATAATTTTTCTACAAGAGCATTATGGTTGGATGATTATTTATAAATATACATAGCAACATATTAAACCTATTTCTGACAAGAATATGCATAAAAAAAATTTCTACATTGGGATTATGGGTGGAATATTGTTTATAAATATACATGGGAGCCTATTTAACCCATTTCTGATAAGAATATGTATATCATTATTTGTCTATAAAGGTATTATGGCTGAAATATTATTTAGAAATATACAGAGCAACCCATTTAACCCATTTCTGATAAGTATATGCATATAATTATTTTTCTATATGGGGATTATGGGTGGAATATTGTTTATAAATATACATAGGAACCTATTTAACCCATTTCTAATAAGAATATGCATGTAATTATTTTTCTACAAGGGGATTATGGTTGGAATATTATTTATAAATATACATAGCAACATATTAAACCTATTTCTAATATGAATATGCATATAATTATTTTTCTATATGGGGATAATGGGTGGGACATTGTTTTTAAATATGCATAAGAACCTATTTAACCCATTTGTGATAAAAATACACATATCATTATTTTTCGACATGTGGATTATGAGTAGAATATTGTTTATAAATATACATAGGAACTTATTTAACCCAATTCTGATAAGAATATACATATAATTTTTTTTCTGTATGGGGATTATGGGTGGAATGTTGTCTATAAATGTACAAAGGAACCTAATTGACCCATTTCTGATAAGAATATTCATGTAATTATTTTTCTACATTAGGATTATGGGTGAAATATTGTATATAAATATACATAGGAACCTATTTACCCCATTTCTGTGAAGAATATGCATATAATTATTTTTCTATATGGGGATTATGGGTGGAATATTGTTTATAAATATAGCTAGGAACCTATTTAACCCATTTCTGATAAGAATATGCATATAATGTATTTTCTATTTGGGGATTATGGGTGGAATATTGTATATAAATATACATAGGAACCTATTTACCCCATTTCTGTGAAGAATATGCATATAATTATTTTTCTATATGGGGATTATGGGTGGAATATTGTTTATAAATATAGCTAGGAACCCATTTAACCCATTTCTGAAAAGAATATGCATATAATGTATTTTCTATTTGGGGATTGTGGGTGGAATATTGTTAATAAATATACATGGGAGCCTATTAAACCCATTTCTGATAAGAATATGTATATAATTCTTTTTCTATATGGGGAATACGGCTATTATATTGTTCAGAAATATACAGAGCAACCAATTTAACCCATTTCTGATAATAATATGCATATAATTATTTTTCTACAATGGGATTATGGTTGAAATATTATTTATAAATATACATAGCAACATATTAAACCTATTTCTCACAAGAATATGCATTACATTTTTTTCTACATTGAGATTATGGGTGGAATATTGTTTATAAATATACATGGAAGCCTATTTAACCCATTTCTGTTAAGAATATGCATATAATTTATTTTCTATATGGGGATTATGGGTGGAATATTGTTACTAAATATACATGGGCGCCTGTTAAACCCATTTCTGATAAGAATATGCATGTAATTCTTTTTCTACAAGGGGATTATGGTTGGAATATTATTTATAAATATACATAGCAACATATTAAACCTATTTCTAATATGAATATGCATATAATTATTTTTCTATATGGGGATAATGGGTGGGATATTGTTTTTAAATATGCATAAGAACCTATTTAACCCATTTCTGATAAAAATACACATATCATTATTTTTCGACATGTGGATTATGAGTGGAATATTGTTTATAAATATACATAGGAACTTATTTAACCCAATTCTGATAAGAATATACATATAATTTTTTTTCTGTATGGGGATTATGGGTGGAATGTTGTCTATAAATGTACAAAGGAACCTAATTGACCCATTTCTGATAAGAATATTCATATAATTATTTTTCTACATTAGGATTATGGGTGAAATATTGTATATAAATATACATAGGAACCTATTTACCCCATTTCTGTTAAGAATATGCATATAATTATTTTTCTATATGGGGATTATGGGTGGAATATTGTTTATAAATATAGCTAGGAACCTATTTAACCCATTTCTGATAAAAATATGCATATAATGTATTTTCTATTTGGGGATTATGGGTGGAATATTGTTAATAAATATGTATATATATGTATATATGTGTATACATGGGAGCCTATTAAACCCATTTCTGATAAGAATATGTATATAATTATTTTTCTATATTGGGAATACGGCTGTTATATTGTTTAGAAATATACAGAGCAACCAATCTAACCAATTTCTGATAAGAATATGCATATAATTATTTTTCTACATGGGGATTATGGGTGCAATATTGTTTATAACTATACATAGCAACCTATTTAACCCATTTTTGATAAGAATATGCATATAATTATTTTTCTACATGGGGATTATGGTTGGAATATTGTAGTTTAACATATATAGGAATGTATTTAACCTATTTCAGATATGAATATGCATAAAATTATTTTTCTATTTTGGGACTATGGGTGGAACATTGTTTATAAAAATATTCATAGCAACATATTAAACCTATTTCTAATATGAATATGCATATAATTATTTTTCTACATGGGGATTATGGGTGGAATATTGTTTGTAAATATACATAGGAACCTATTTAACCCATTTCTGATAAAAATACACATATCATTATTTTTCTACAAGTGGATTATGGGTGGAATATTGTTTATAAAGATACATAGGAACCTATTTAACCCAATTCTGATAAGAATATGCATATAATTATTTTTCTATATGGGGATTAGGGGGGAATATTGTTTGTAAATATACATAGGAACCTATTTAACCCATTTCTGATAAAAATACACATATCATTATTTTTCTACATGTGGATTATGGGTGGAATATTGTTTATAAATATACATAGAAACCTATTTAACCCAATTCCGATAAGAATATGCATATCATTTTTTTTCTGTATGGGGATTATGGGTGGAATGTTGTCTGTAAATATACATAGGAACCTATTTAACCCATTTCTGATAAGAATATGCATATAATGTATTTTCTATTTGGGGATTATGGGTGGAATATTGTTAATAAATATACATGGGAGCCTATTAAACCAATTTCTGGAATGTGTTAAGAATATGTATATAATTATTTTTCTATATGGGGAATACGGCTATTATATTGTTTAGAAATATACAGATCAACCAATCTAACCAATTTCTGATAAGAATATGCATATAATTATTTTTCTACATGGGGATTAGGGTGGAATATTGTTTATAACTATACATAGCAACCTATTTAATCCATTTTTCATAAGAATATGCATATAATTATTTTTCTACATGGGGATTATGGTTGGAATATTGTAGTTTAACATACATAGGAATGTATTTAACCTATTTCAGATATGAATATGCATAAAATAATTTTTCTACATTGGGATTATGGGTGGAACATTGTTTATAAAAATATTCATAGCAACATATTAAACCTATTTCTAATATGAATATGCATATAAGTATTTTTCTATATGGGGATTATGGGTGGGATATTGTTTGTAAATATACATAGGAACCTAATTAACCCATTTCTGGTAAAAATACACATATCATTATTTTTCTACATGTGGATTATGGGTGGAATATTGTTTATAAATATACATAGGAACCTATTTATCCAATTTCTGATAAGAATATGCATATAATTATTTTTTTATATGGAATTTTGGGTGGAATATTGTTTATAAATGTACATAGGAACCTATTTAACCCTTTTGTGATAAGAATATGCATATAATGAATTTTCTACATGGGGTTATGGGTGGAATATTGTTTAAAAATAAAAATAGCGGGGGCATGGCCACAGCATGCAGGAGTGAAGACGTGCTCTCCTTGAGCTCTGTGAGGCCCGCTCTATACTCAGCCTGATCAGCAGCATTTACGTGGGGGACCCAGCACCCATGACGATGCCCCCAAAGCGCAAGACGTCTCCGCAGCCACAGCGGACCCCCCCGAAGTCGGTTGGAATCGCTGGAAAACTACTTTTCCGGGACTCGCAGAGGAACGGCAAGTACAGCCAAGATGGTGCCCGGAGGCAATGCTGCCAGAGCTACCTCCCCTATCAGCTCCCCGCACATACCGCTGCCTTCTCTGCCTCCCCCTCCTCTCCCTCTGGCTCAGACAGATCAGAAAGGCTCCCTGATGGGGGCGATGCATGAGGGGACAGAGACATTCGCTCCCATATTCTCTCCCTACCCACTAAGGATGATCTGGAGAGGTTTGTTCACAGGGTGGAGAAGGCCATGAGGCAGGATATAGAGGACTTACAAGCTGATACAGCACACCTAGGGGGAAAAGTGGAAACACTGGAGACGCAATGGGAAGAGACTGCCCCCACATTACAAGCCCTAGCAGGCTGCTGCAAATTGCAAGATCGCAGGATTGAAGCCCTGTTAGACCAAATGGATGATGCTGAGAATAGGAGCCGCAGGGTCAACATATGCATCAGAGGCTTACCTGAGGCCACAGGCCAGAGAGACATTGTACCTACCCTGCAGGGGATCTTTAAACAAATATTAGGCCGACAGGCGCCTGAGCATATTGAGATAGACCGGGCCCATAGAGCCCTGAGACCTCCATCTGAAGATCCTTACAGGACCAGGGACATCATTTGTAAACTGCATAAATACTCTCTTAAGGAACAGATCATGACCCAAGTCCGCAGAATCAGATATGTGGATTTTGATGGAGCAAAATTATCTTTTTTTGCAGACCTCTCCAGACGCACGCTGATGCAGCGCTGCGCTCTCAAACCATTGCTAGTGGCCTTACAGGATGCTCAACTGCCCTATAGGTGGGGATTTCCATTTAGCCTATCTGCGACTAAGAACGGTAAGCAGTCTACCCTGCGGAGTAAGGCCGATTTGCCCCTTTTCTTAGAGTCTCTTGGACTGCCGCAAGTGGACATTCCGGATTGGGGGGCCTCACCAGAGATACCCCTCCCAACTCGCCCTGAACAGTGGCAAGCGAATCGCCGCAGACGTCGTCGGGGATCCAGGAGAGGTCCACCTACTCCGGCACCTCACCCCCATTCTCCTCAGGGAGAAACCTAAGCAGCGGACTTTTATATAATGGGTATCTCAAATGTCCCCCCGGCTGCTGATTCACCTTTTGCACTTAGAATTGAGGTGCAATTTTTGCACCCCACACTATGAGCAGGTCCCGACACGGACTCACCCCTCGTGCTGTACCACTTACCTCCGATAGGTCAACTCCTCTGAGTTTTGTTCCCTTTTTGGGAATTGGCGCTGCTCGCTGATCCTCACTACTCTCTCTTCCTGGGGGAGGGGTGGGAATCCCCGATCGGCGGCAAGGTTGCACTTTGCTCTACGTTTAGGGCTTTTGGTTTTTCTACGTTTTCTTTTATGACTGTTTTTTCTTCTATGTTTTTTGTTATTTACACCTGCAATAACTATGGTTTGTCTCTTAGGCATATATTTACGCTTAATGGGTTCCTCGAGCTACCCCCTGATGCTATGACTACGCTTGGACCATTCCTTCTCTTGCTGGCAGAATGGTGGCTCTTCCCCGCACTCCTCTACTATGGCTGATCTGAAAATCAGGTCCTACAACGTGCGAGGCCTGGGATCCCCCTCGAAACGGGGTAAGTTGTGGCTTGAAATGAAACGTTCAGGGGCACGTTTTTTTTTTGCAGGAAACACACTTCAATACTGACTCAGTCCCCCGACTCCCCACACACCTATATAATTCTTGGTATCTCAGCAATTCCCCACGACCTAAATCCGGAGGCGTTGCCATTGCGATTCATAAACATTGCCCCTTTATCTTAACAGATCAACTAACTGACCCCCATGGCAGGTTCTTATTTGTTAAAGGCTCCATTTACACCCGAAAGTTCACGTTTGCAGCTGTGTATGCCCCAAATAACAAACAACTTACTTTCATAGACTCTGTCTTAGACACCCTGTCCTCCTTTAAAGAAGGCCAGCTTATAATGGGAGGGGATTTCAGTGTCAGTCCTGACCCGCAGATAGACACATCTTCCAGCCACTCAACCCACTCGTTTGCCTTTCTGAAACATTTTCAGAAATCACTACAAGCACACCATCTGGTGGACTGTTGGAGACTATTGCACCCGACAGACAGGGACTATAGCTACTTCTCAGCCACACACAATGTCTACACTCATATAGACCTACTGCTGATGGATCAATACTCCCTGGACTCCCTGTCCGGACCTCCATTGGCTGCATCACACTGTCGGACCATGCCCCGGTCTTCATCTCCCTGCGGCCTCTGTCTGTGGAGGCACGGACGTGGAGCTGGTGCCTAAACGAGGGTATTTTAGATGATGCGATAGCACACAAACAGGTACTAGATGCCATCTCCCTATACTTTGCTGGGAATAAGACAGGTGAGAGCTCGGTGTGGGAGGTACATAAAGCGGTTATCCAGGGAGAGTTAATATCTCAGGGGTCGAGACTTAAGAAAGCCAGGGAGGGAGAATTGCAGGCATTGTTAGGGAAAATTCAGAAAGCAGAACTGATGCACAAGCGACACGTCACCCCTGCAGTAGCCTTAGAATTGCAGTCTCTTAGGCAGGATTTATCCAGAATGTTGGACACTAGGATTAGGGCACGAATACGTCATGTAGCACACAAATTATACTAATTCGGTAATAAGTGTGGGCGGCTATTGGCGAGAGCCCTCAAACACCAACGGGACTCAGGACATGTACACAAATTGACCTCAACAACAGGTGCATCGGTTGTGCACTCTTCAAAAATAGCCCACGCTTTTAAGGAATACTATGCTCAGTTATATCATCTCCCAGACACAGTACCCGGTCTAGCGGAATCCCAACGGATTGACCGCATCGCACAATACCTCACAGAGGCCCAATTCCCGCAGCTGGCGGCCTCCGTTAGTAAGCAGCTGGATACACCTGTCTCCCTTAAATCAGGGCTGTGATCAAGGATCTTCCCAATGGGAAGAGCCCTGGTCCTGACGGATATACAAACGCATACTATAAGAAGTACTCAGAAGTGCTCTCGGAACCCATGTGTGCATATTTCAAAGCCCTGGCTTCCGGTACAGTGATGCCCAAGGAGGCTCTGATGGCGCACATCACAGTCCTTCCAAAAGAGGGGAAAGATCATACCATGCCAGGCCGATATCCCTTTTAAATACCGATGTTAAGATACTAGCAAAAATCCTGGCCAATAGACTCAAACCGATCCTTCCATCACTTATACACCCCGACCAGACGGGATTTATAATGAGAAGGGAAGCTAGGGACAATTCCAACAGAGCACTCCAACTGATTCACTGGGCGGAATCTCAGGCCACAACACATGCCTGTCTCTTGCTTTCCACCGACGCCGAGAAGGCATTTGACAGGGTTGACTGGACTTACATGAGGGTGGTGTTGACCAGGCTTGGCCTGGGCCCCAGCATGCTCGCAGTGGATATCCTCCCTCTACAGTTCCCCATCAGCTAAAGTAAAGGTAAATGGTCTATTGTCAGAATGGTACACACCAGGGGTGCCCTTTATCCCCTTTAATTTTTGCTCTGACACTAGAACCCCTGCTAAACAAAATCCGCCTTAACAGAGATATCAGGGGCTTCACTGTAGGGCCAATGGAACACAAGCTTTCCGCCTATGCAGATGACGTTCTATTCTACGTCTCGGAACCCCTCATATCACTACCTAACATCATGGCAGCGCTGAAGGAATTTCACTTATTATCTAACTTTAAGATCAATTTCAACAAATCGGAGATTCTGTCATTGAATATCCCAATGGCTTTACGTACACAGCTGCAGACTGCTTTCTCATTTACATGGTGCCAGACTTCCCTGAAGTACTTGGGGATATATCTGCCCTCACGGTGTTCCCAGCTTTTTATATGTAACTATTCACCGCTGCTCACTAACATCAGAATGGATTTAAAAAATTGGAACAAATCTGCATTTTCATGGATGGGCCGAGTCAGTATTCTTAAGATGAATGTGTTACCCCGCATTTTGTTTTTCCTGCAGATGGTGCCCATCACCTTGCCTAGGACTTTCTTCTCAACTCTCAACAGCCTGTTCATACAATATATATGGAGTGGGAAGAGCCCCAGATTAGCCCTCCGCACGATACAATGTCCTAAAGCAAGAGGGGGAATGGGGGTCCCAATGGTCCACAGATACTATGAGGCTATAGCTTTACAGCGCATTCTTGATTGGTACCACAATGTTTCACTTAACCTATGGGTTCCTCTTGATAAGTTCTTAGCCGGCCGAAACTTGTCACATGCCCCCTGGGTCCCTAGGGAGAACAGGGGCCTCTCAACGCTGGTTTCTCCTATGGCTTCACATGCTTTAAATGTATGGGATGCCTTGAATAAAACAGGGAAGCTTGCCTTGCCGGCTTCGCCCTTGGCACCCCTGGGTGGCTTCCCCTGGTTCACTCCAGGGGAACATCCATCTTTTTTTCGAACATGGTAAGCCGACGGAGAAACCAGATGCGGTAGATTCAGGATCAAGGTTTGCTACCACTGGCCAAAATAAGGGAACTATTCGGCTCATTCCCGATGGACGAATGGCATTATAGACAGCTTAAGCACTTCATTGATAGCCTGCCACAGGGGGTCCGTTCCCCTACTGTGGCATCGCCCTTTGAACGCTTATGTATGTCATCCTCTATCACCCCCCATGGAAATGTGGGCTCAGAGGTTCATTCCTTCATATCTGGTGGGAATGCCCCAAGTTACGACCATACTGGTTGGACATACACGCTCAGATTAAACTCATTTTGGATGTGGAGCTCCCAGACTCACCACTGGAATCCTTGTTGCACTTCCCCACCATTCCTCTCGGTCAGTACAGCAAGTCAATTTTACCACATTTGCTCAATGCAGCCCGAAGGGTGATCCCTATACATTGGAAAAAGCCTCAAATACCCACACCCCGTACTGCATGGATAGGGTTGGTTGATAACATCATGGCTGCAGAGGAATGGATGGCGAAGTGTAAAGATAAATATGAAAAATTCTATTCTATATGGGCTACATGGATGCATTACACCAAGGGAGGATGCCCACTTTGGGATCTCCTTGGACACGGGACCCCCCTTAATCCTTAACTCATGGGACTGACCTTGGTAGATAGTGAGATAACTATTTACAGGTAGTAGAAATACAGATGAGCTTTAGTAGGCCCAGAGTGGCCTAATTTGATTGACTATTTTATGAGGTGTAACATTCCCTCTCCCTTTCTTTTTCTTTTTCCCTTTTCTTTTTCTCTTTATTTTTATTAAAATAATAATTACAGTTTGTTATGGTTTATATCAAGATCTACGACTTGGCGCTTAGTCTGGTCCTAAGTACTATGGGTTCCTGTTAAGACCCATACATCTGATTGAAGGTTATCGCCTTCCTCCGTGATATCCCATTTGGGCGCAATAGGGGAGATCCATGGATGTGTGAATTTATATGAAGTGTTGGTTAGATGACGATAAATATCCCCCTATAATATTGCCCCTGGTGTGTGTATGTCCCTGAGTAATCTATACATTTATTTGACCGGAAAAGAGTCTCCTATGTAAATCGTACCTACTTCATATGTGTCTTTTTGTATGTTTTTCACTGAAACATCTTTAAAATAAAGATTATATAAAAAAAAAAAATAGCAACATATTACACCTATTTCTAATATGAATATGCATATAATTATTTTTCTATATGGGAAATATAGGTGGAATATTGTTTTTTAATAAACATAGGAATCTATTTAACCCATTTCTATTAAGAATATCCATATAATTATTTTTCTACATGGGGATTATGGGTGGAATATTGTTTATAAATTCACATAGGAACCTATTTAACCCATTTCTGATAAGAATATGCATATAATTATTTTTTTACATGGGGATTTTAGGTGGACATTTGTTTATAAATATACATAGGAACCGATTGAACCCATTTCTGATTAGAATATGCATATAATTATTTTTCTATATCCGGAGAATATTGTTTATAAATATACATAGGAACCAATTTAACTCAGTTCTGATAAGAATATGCATATAATTATTTTTCTACATGGGTATTATGGGTGGAATATTGTAGTTAAACATACATAGGAATATATTAAACATATTTCTGATATGAATATGCATAAAATTATTTTTCTACATTGGGATTATGGGTGGAATATTGTTTATAAATATACATAGGAACCTATTTAACCCATTTCTGATATGAATATGCATATAATTTTTCTTCTAAATGGGGATTATGGGTGGAATATTGTTTATAAATATACATAGGAACCTATTTACCCCTTTCTGATAAGATCATGCATATAATTACTTTTCTACATGGGGATTATTTCTGGAATATTGTTAATAAATATACATAGCAACATATTAAACCTATTTCTGATATGAATTTAATTATTTTTCTACATGGGGATTATGGGTGGAATATTGTAGATAAACATACATAGCAACATATTAAACTTATTTCTGTTAAGAACAGCCATATCATAATTTTTCTACATGTGGATTATGGGTGGAATATTGTTTATAAATATACATAGGAACCTATTTAACCCATTTCTGATAAGAATATGAATATAATTATTTTTCTATATGGGGATTATGGGTGGAATATTGTTTATAAATATACACAGGAACCTATTTAACCCATATCTGATATGAATATGCATATAATTATTTTTCTATATGAGGAATATGGATTGAATATTGTTTATGAATATAATTAGGAACCTATGTAACCCATGTCTGATAAGAATATACATATATATATATTTTTTTATATGGGGATTATGGATGGAATATTGTTTATAAATATTCATAGGAACCTATGAATGGACACAAGACAAACGAAATACAACATCTCGAGATCATACATGAACAAATTATCACACATTGGGATGAGCGAAGTCCCGTGTCATGATCTATCTAATAAAAAGACAGAAATACAACAGTAAATGGAGTACAGCGACCCTAACAATAGGACTGTTTCTAGCCAAGACCCCTGTTGAAACTAAAGGGCAACCTATTCCAGGTTGCATTAGAACTGTCGAGCGGTTCCGTGAGTCTTGCTCCTGTTTTCGGGTTAGTAAAAGAGAAGGACCATGGGGCACCAATAAATACCCTCTACAACCACTGTGGTCTAAGTAAGAACAGAGAACAGAAAGTAGAGAGAAGGAATGAGAGAAAGGAAGGTGGGGAGAAGGGGAACAGAGGGGAAAGGGGGAAGAAGAGCATGGGGAAGAGGGGATAGGGACAACCTCAGCACACCGAGGCAGTACACGCGCCCCCCCCGCGAATCAAAGAACAAGGTGGTAACGTCAGTCGGTATCCATAGACTTATACATCTATCTGTATAGTAGGTGGAACTATGTTAATCAGTCGTGTCCCTCCCCAGGAGTGTCTGACCTTCATCTGAAAAGAAGAAGACATTCCAAATGGACCATTTCTTGGTGAAACGTTCATTTTGGTGATGGGCCGAGAGGATTAGATCCTCCATTTTTTTGATTTCTTCAACTTTCCTAATCCATAAACTAATGGGGGGGGGCTTGTGTGGATTTCCAGTACAAGGGGATGCAGGCCTTCGCTGCGTCAAGCAGATGAGGTATTAATGATCGTTTGTATGCTTTCCGAGATTTGTCAGATGCGTGCAACAGAAATAGGGCTGGGTCTGCCTGGACTGAGTATTCAGTGAATTTCTGCAACGTCTGTTGGACAGTTTCCCAAAACCCCTCCAACAGAGGGCAAAACCAGAAAATGTGGAGAATCGTTCCACATTCTCTCTGACATCTCCAGCACTGATCTGTGACACCGGAAAACATCTTTTGTAACTTTGCTGGAGTGTTGTACCACCTGGTAATTATTTTATAGTTAGTCTCTTGTGTTTTCGAGCAGATTGAAGATTTAAAAGTGAAGTGGAGAATGTTTTGTTTTTGTCGTGTCGAAAAGGTGCAGTGGAGATCCCTCTCCCATTTTTCCAGGCAACTAAGACGATGACCATCTAGAGGCGTAATTAGCAACTGATATATGGCCGATAACGTGTGGGACATAGTACCCTCTTCTGAACAGTAGGTCTCTAGGGTGGTTAGATTCTGGTCAGAGCTATTTGGGAGAGGGAGTGATTTAAGAAAATGGTTAAGCTGTTGCGCTCTCCAAAAATCTAAATGAAAGGGACCTTCCATATCCATGAGTTCTGTCCTTGACGGCCATCTACAATTAATCATGAAATGGGAGGCTTGAAAACGACCTGCTGCTCTCATTGCACGGAAGACAGGATCTGTGTAGCCGGGGGCAAACTCTGGGTTTCCCAACACCGGATGAAGGGGGGACCTCAATGATACCAGGTCTGCTCGCGCAAAGAGAGTCGAGCATATTTGTGTGGTAGTACCTATCAGCGAGTGATTTCTCACGTCTCTTGGTAGTGAATTATAACACCAAGGCGCTCTGGTTAGTGGTATCTCGCATTGAGTCTGTTCTAGATTAGTCCATAATTTCGTGGATTGGTGTCGGTTCCAGTCAATTAGTCTTGTTAAGTGAATTGCTTGGTGATACTTACGAAGGTCTGGAACTGCCAGCCCCCCATATTGCTTAGGTAACATAATCTGTCGTCTATTCAGTCGAGGTCTTTTATGGGCCCAGATGAAGTCAAAGAATACCACTCTGACTTGGTCAAAATAGCTAGAGGGAATCTGGATCGGGAGTGCTTGGAGAAGGTAGAGAAATTTAGGCAGGATGCACATCTTAAGAATATTGCATCTCCCAAACCACGAATGTAGGCCCGTTTGCCATTTGGTAAGAAGAGCTCTAACTTTAGACAGCAAAGGGGGGAAATTCAGAGGGAAGAGCTGTGAAAGTTTAGTGGGGATATATGTACCGAGATATTTCAAGGCAGAGGTTGTCCATCTAAATTTGAAACTGGACTGGAGGCCTGTGAGATGTTGTGTGGGAATTCCTATGCTCATAGCTTCGGACTTAGTGAAGTTAATTTTCAGGTTTGAAAGGTCACCATACCTTTTGAATTCTTTTAGTAGATTTGGAAGAGAGACCAATGGGTTGGTGAGAGAGAACAACATATCATCTGCGTATGCGGCAATCTTCTGTTGTGAATCTCCCATATCCACCCCAGTGATGTCCGGGTTGGCTCTCACGGTACGCAGAAAAGGTTCCAACGACAGGGCGAAGAGGAGTGGGGATAGGGGACATCCCTGGCGTGTTCCGTTTTTGATTTCAAAGGAATCTGACAGTATCCCATTGGCCCGGACACGTGCCGAAGGAACCCCATACAACGACTTAATCCAGCCCAACATGTTACTGCCAAGGCCTATGTGTTTCAGAATAGCTATCATGAACTGCCAATTCACCCTGTCAAAGGCCTTCTCCGCGTCCGTGCTTAAAAGAATACAGGGAATTTTATCCTTATTGACTACATGTAGGAGGTTCAAAACTAGCCTCCCTAGTTGGGACAAAACCAATTTGGTCTAAGTGGATCAAGGAAGGGAGTTGGGATTGGATCCTAGTAGAGAGTATTTTGGTAAAAATTTTTAAATCTGTATTTAGGAGAGAGATTGGTCTATAACTACCACACAGGGTTGGATCTTTCCCTTCCTTAGGAATCACTGTGATGTGTGCCGACAGAGAGTCACGGGGTAAGTTTATATCGGAGCCTATAGAATTGAAAAACTAATGCATGAAATTCACAAGGGAAGGGAGTAGTGTTTTAAAGTATTGTGCTGTGAGTCCGTCCGGCCCTGGGGCTTTCCCTAGCTTAGACATCCTGACTGCTAATTGTATCTCTTCTGTGGAAATCGGTTCCTCAAGTAGGTCTCCTATTTCCCCGGAAAGTTTGGGCATGCCCGAGCTATTGAGATAGTCTTCAATCCGAGAGAGCTGGGGAGCTGGAGTTTGCAGGTTGTATAGAGAGTCGCATAGAACTCCTTAAATTCTCTGGCTATGTTGCGGGGAAGTGGTCTTCTGGTCTTTAGAGGTCCTAATGTGCGGTATGTAATTAGCCAATACTTGTTCCCTTAGAGACCTGGTCAGAAGTTTGCCACATTTGTTACCAGACTCATACGAGATGCGGCGACATATTTGAATCGCGGCTTTAGCTCTAAATTGCATTAGATCGGTAATTTTGTTACGAAGTATCAGGATTTCGGCCTCTAGAGATGGGGTCTGAGCATGTTTGTGTCGAGCTTCGGCAAGGCTCAGCTGATTTAAGAGCGAGGTCATCTGCTCCGCCCGTTGTTTCTTTATGCATGAACCATGCTTGATAAGGACACCCCGGATCACGGCCTTGTGGGCTTCCCAGATGATGCCGGGGTTGCTATCAGGGGTATCATTAGTTTGGAAGTAAAAATCCAGCTCCCTAACTACATCCCGAAGTATCTCTTTGTCTTGTAGAAGACTCTCATTTAATCTCCAGGTTCTTGTTTTGGAGGTAAAAATGTCAGTCAGGGCATAGGTCAATAAAACAGGGGCATGGTCAGACCATGTAATCGAGCCAATGGAAGACTCTCTGACAGCTTGTAGTTGGGAATGGGGGAGCAGGAAGTAGTCGATTCTCGAGTATTGTTTGTGTGCTGTTGAATAAAAGGTGTAGTCCCTTTCAGTGGGATGGGTGAGTCTCCAGGTATCAATTAGCTGAGCTTTATGTAGTGTACGCGCAATGCGTTTCCTAACACAGGGGGTGATAGAGGAATGCCCCACTGATGTATCCTCTGAAGGGATCAGTGGTACATTGAAGTCTCCTCCCAGTATTGTCTGGCCTTTGGCAAATTCTAGCAGGGTGTCAATCACCTTAGAGATAAAATGATCTTGCCCAGTGTTCGGGACATAAACATTAACCAGAATCACCTCTACTCCTCCGATTTTTCCTCTGAGGAACAGAAAGCGTCCCTCTGGGTCCGCCCTCATATCCTCAAAGAACCATGGGACTGAGCGAGAAATAAGAATGGATACTCCTCGAGATTTGCTATTTCCGTTAGTGGAGTGGTATGCCTTCGGGAAGAATTTGTTTTGCAATAAAGGAAAGTTATTTTCCTTAAAATGTGTCTCCTGGATGAACGCCAGGTCAGTCTTCAGTCGGTGTAAATCTTGAAAATAGCATACGCCTTTTTTCCGATACGTTTAGGCCTCTCACATTTAGCGAGAGCGCGCGCACCGCCTCCATGACCCAGGGCCCTCTTAAGAAACAAGTGAAGGATGGGGGGAAGGAAGAAGAGAGGGGGAGGCGGAAGACTAGTGGGTAAGGGAAAGCTAGGAGAAGAAGGTGAAAGCAGAAAGACAGAGAGGAGAGAAGAGAAGCAGATATGAACAAACACCTCAGAGGGGTATTGTAGTACTAAAGTAGGAAGCTAAGACGCTCACCAGAGCAATTCTGGTTATCGAGCGCTGGCCTAGATGGGGTTGTGGAAAGCAGTGACCAGCGAGAAACTCACTAATCCTCCCCCTCACCTGCTATATAACAAATTATAGAAAGAAACAATTATGTGTGTTGACGGTGAACACATAGAGGCATACCAGTCAAGTTTCAAAGAAGGAAATTTAAGACACATTTAAGCTATGGCAGTATAACATAAATCTGACATTTGCTCGTCTTAATGAGGAACTATTAACTTGTGCTCCTACACATCTCAAGTAAGAAACAATTAAAACATAAGAGAAAATTAATAACAACACCCTAAATATGGACTCCATCCACCCCCTATGTGTGCTAGGCATGAATAGGTACTTTCTTGAAACGTTACTAGTCGCTCATTATTGGGCTTATCAGAGTGTTGCGAAGCTGGCTACCCTCATATAACTGTGGGGACAGCAATGTGAGATAAGTGTAAACTGTCAGGTCACATGTTAATCCCATATGTATGCAGCGCCGTGGGAATCTCCTCCTCCCCTCCTGTTAGTGGTGCATAAAACAACAATCTAACCTCCTAGTGTGTATATCCCTTATGGGAATCCATGCTCACCCATCACGGGCGGCTCCCCCCTCACCTCCCAGACGAATGTCATGGTAAACAGGGGGAAACAACCCACCCCGGTATTCACCTGCTGCAACTCATCTCACATCCTCAGTGACAGTCAGAGACACACACATAGAAACTTACTCATAAACACACCATTAGGTCTGTGATTCCCATCTGATATGGCAAAACAAAGTGTGTATAACAAGCATGGCAGGGAGGTAAGGGAGACCCACCAGGTAAAGTGCGGTAGGTCATGTCTAAAGGAGGTACCTAACTTTATATCCTCCCCAGGGTCCGGGATTTTCTCTAGTGAGCATAGAGGCTCTCTCCCTAGTCTGCAGCCTCAGCATACCTCCTCAAAGGCAGTCAGTGAGATGCTCCAGGGCAGGAGAATGTCCACTGCGTTCAAAGTTCACGGTATGTGTAAGGCACAAAACGAAGTATCAGGATTTCTGCCTCTAGAGATGGGGTCTGATGCAGTGTGTAAGGGGTGCTCCTGAAGCAACAGTGAGGTTACAGTTTCCAATACATCTGACCGCACATACCTCCTGGCTTCAAGCTGAATCCAGCGTGTCTCCAAATCTCCAGTACCGCGGCTGTTGCTCACATTGAGAGTACCGCCGCTTGTTAACAGAGTGGATACATTCACCGCAGCAAAGGCACTTTCGGAAGGTGAGGCATGTTTGCCTCTAGGTGAGATCGTAGTCTTCTCTGATGTGGCATGGAAGGGAAAGACGCCTCAAACCCATCTGAGATAGGGGGTGTTAGGGTCCAGCAATCAAACAAAAAACAAAAAAAACAAAAATCAGATGTGTGCGGAGAACACAATGGAAAAGCTCACGGAACCATAGCTTATGATTCCCGGGTGTCATCAGCGGAAGGAGAGCATGGTCTTCTTCTGTTCCATTGTCGGCGAGGAGGTTGAGGATACTGTTGAGCAGAGGATCCAGGGCGACCTGAAGTACGGGGCAAGATGGTCAGCCAGTTCTGCACATGTATGGGCTCTACTCCCAGGAAGGCAAAGAGAGCTGGTAGGTCCGCAGGTGTACGCAGCGTGAAGACAGCATTCATTTTGCGAAAACTAACCGCCAGGGGGTATCCCCAATGATAGGTGCAGTCTTGTCTCCTAGCCAGATCCAGAAGGGGTCTTAGCATGGCTCTTCTTTGCAGCGTGGCTCTAGAGAGATCCGGGAGAATCTTAATTGTGGCGCCATCAAATTCTATGGCCCCATGCTCCCAGGCCCTGCGCAGAATAAGCTCCTTTTGGTTGTAGTGATGTATCCTGCACAGCACATCCCTTGGTCTGGCAGGGTCCGTCGATTTAGGTCCCAGTGTTCTGTGTACCCGGTCCATTTCCACGGACGGTGGGGAAGGGCTCAGAATGTTTTGACAAATAGCTGACACAGTAGCTGCCAAGTCCTCCGCCCCAGTTGCCTCCGGTATGCCCCGTAGCCGAAGGTTATTGCGTCAGTTACGGTCTTCAAGATCTTCCAAATGAAGTTGCAGGTCGATAGCCGTGGCATCTTGGGATTCTTGAGAGCGTTCCAGTGCTTCAATCCTGTGAGTTAAAGCCGAGATCGTAGCCTCCCCAGAGTCAACCCTGTCTGTGAGCACATGCAGATCAGTTCTCACTTCTTGAATGTCCCTACTGTGCGCCTCTTCAATGCGAAGGATGAGGCCTTCAATGTCTGCTTTGGTCGGGAGGGATTGTAGGATCATTCGAATATCATCCGGCATGTCCATCGACTTAGGAGAGGTGTCAGCCATGTTTGTGGGATTTATAATGGGAATCTCTGAGGCTGAGTCTGTATTATCAGACAGTAAAGTGGGTCTCAGTGAGTCCGGGGCACTATGTTCCGTTAGACTATGCACACGTGGGGCTGCGATAATGGCGCCCGGCGACACTCTCTGTGAACCTCTGAAGTATCGCTGAATGCCACTGCTCGGGGTAGAGGGACGGTTACCTCCAGCTGACGATCTTGTCCGGTAGCGTCTAGTAGTTAACATGCCTCTCTGACACGCATGGAACACCGTCAATTCAGCGGGATATGGCGGGGTGATCAGGAGCTCTCTTCAGATGCGTCCTCACTCGGCCATTGCTAAGCCACCATAGGAACCTATTTAACCCATTTATAATTAGAATATGTATATAATTATTTTTCTACATGGGTATTATGGGTGGAATATTGTAGTTAAACATACATAGGAATATATAAACCTATTTCTGATATGAATTTGCATAAATAAAATTTTATACAATGGGATTTTGGGTGGAATATTGTTTATAAATATACATAGCAACATATTAAACATATTTTTGATAAGAACAGGCATATAATTATTTTTCTACATTATGGGTGGAATATTGTTTATAAATATACATAGGAACCTATTTAACCCATTTCTGATAAAAATATGCATATAATTATTTTTCTACATAGGGATTATGGCTGGAATATTGTTTATAAATATACATAGCAACATATTAAACCTATTTCTAATATGAATATGCATACAATTACTTTTCTATATGGGGATTATGGGTGGAATATTGTTTATAAATATACATAAAAACCTATTTAACCCATTTCTGATAAGAATATGCATATAATTATTTTTCTACATGGGGATTATGGGTGGAATATTGTAGTTAAACATACATAGGAATATATTAAACCTATTTCTGATATGAATATGCATAAAATGTTTTTTCTACTTGGGGATTATAGGTGGAATATTGTTTATAAATATACATAGCAACCTATTTAACCCATTTCTGATAAGAATATGCATATTATTATTTTTCTACATGGGTATTATGGGTGGAATATTGTAGTTAAACATACATAGGAATATATTAAACCTATTTCTGATATGAATATGCATAAAATTATTTTTCTACATTGGGATTATGGGTGGAATATTGTTTATAAATATACATAGGAACCTATTTAACCCATTTCTGATAAGAATATCTATATAATTATTTTTCTACATAGGGATTATGGGTGGAATATTGTTTATAAATATACATAGCAACCTATATAACCCATTTCTGATAAGAATATGCATATAATTATTTTTCTTTTTTTTTTTAATCCAACAAGATTTTATTGAGTTTGCAGGAAGGACAATACAAACATTGTAAGCAGAGTTACATATCTCCTCTTATACAATACATAATCCAGTAAACAATCAACCGTCTCGATATAACACGGCTTGTTGCAGTCACAGTCAACCTCCATCCATGTCTCACCCGGCATTAATTCCTAGCAGCCTGTCATATACCAACTCCATAGGTGCTAATCCCGGTACATCCAACCATGGACCCCATATTTTTTCATATTTTGGCATGCTACCTCTATGTTGATAAATCAACTTTTCCATTTTTAGAGTTGTGTTAATATTATCCATCCACTCCTTAATAGTCGGGGGCCTATCAGACTTCCAGTGCGTCATAATCAGCCTTCTGGCCTGGAAAAGTACTCTATGCACAGCCTCTCTGGTGTGTCCTTCCCATTCGTATTCCTCCAAAGCCCCCAAGAGACACGCCCTAGGATCTTGTGGAAGATTCACACTAAAAATTGAGTTAATGTTTTGCACCACTCCTGCCCAATACATGTGTAGCTTGGGGCACCTCCACAGCATGTGTATAAGGTCTCCATGCTCACGTTTACATCTAGTACACGTTGGTTCCGCCTGCCTGTTCATTAAATGTATTCTGTGTGGAGTGTAATATGTTCTCAGTAATATATATAATTGGGTGAGTTTTTGTGACACATTGAGTGAACATTGGTTCACTGCCTGAAAGATCTCCTCCCACTGATCCCCGTCTAGTTGTCCCACCTCTGTTTCCCATTTCTCTCTTACCCTCAAGGGATGGTGTCTCATCACGGACTGTAGCAGGATGGCATAGCATTGAGAAATAAATCCTTTAGATGAGCCAGCATCCCTCAGTAGGTTGAATACCGGGGTTGGGGACAAATGCCACTCCGTAGAGCGGCTCTGAGCATGTATTGCATGTTTGAGCTGCACATAGTAGAATAACATTGAGGCTGGCAGATTATACGTTTCCTTTAAGTTTGCAAATGTTCGTAATACTCCATCCCTGAATATTTGCTTGATATGAGTGACTCCAAACTGCTTCCAACGAGCTCCGCATTGTAATTTAGCTAGTTCCCCATATGTTTCATTGTGCCAAATAGGACTATATTCCGTATATCCATCAGCATTCTGGAGATATTTGGACTTATTCCACACTTTTTGAATCAGACTAAACGTTGGGTATTTTTTATGTGGTTTAGTGAAGGCTAAAGCCTCTAAAGCCATATGAATCGGTCCCTTACCTACTGTATGAAACATTAGCCTGTGGGATGAGTTTTGTGACGGTGCTGTAATTGGGAGGCCAGGTAATACAACCATGGGTTGGGCAGTGCCAGTCCACCACAGTCCTTGGGTCTCTGTAGGTGTTCTAATTTTATCCGGGCGGGACCATTTTTCCAAATAAGAGTTCGGAAAATGGCATTAACTATATGAAATATTTTTAAGGGGATAACCATAGGGGTGTTGTGCAGAAAATAGAGTAACTGAGGCATAAGAATCATTTTTATTAAATTTACTCTACCTGCTACCGACATTAACAGAGAGTTCCAGGTCTTAATTTTGTCTCGGAAGCGTTGTAGGAGTGGAAGTATATTTAAATGTATAAAGTCCCGGGGCTGGGACGTAATTTGAATCCCTAGATATTTGAAGGAAGTAGTAATCGGAATTGGGCAAGTGGCGCACACCTCCTGTGTTTCATCTCCATCCAATAAAAGAAGGGCAGACTTTGACCAATTTATGAGGAGGCCAGAAAACCTCCCGAATTTAGATATGGTTGACATGGCCTCCTGGAGGGAGGGGCCAGTATCACCAAGTAGGAGCATGGTGTCATCGGCATACAACATAATTTTTTCCTGCATGTCACCATAGCAGAAGCCTGTAATGCCCCGATTTGCCCTGATCCCGATCGCCAATGGTTCAATAGCCAGCGCGAAGAGGAGAGGGGACAGGGGACATCCCTGTCTCGTACCTCTCCTCAACGCGAAGCTCAGGGACAGAAAGCCAGACACCCTCACAGCAGCCACAGGCTGACTATAAAGGAGCCTAACCCAAGAGACATATTGTGGACCAAATCCAAAATTCCGCAAGACCGACCACAGATAGTCCCAGTCTATGCTATCAAATGCCTTAGTGGCATCCAAAGACAGCAAGGCCCTGGAACCCATGTTGTCTGCTTTGGATTGCATATTAAGGAATAGCCTTCTCAAATTAACCGCAGTTGATTTATTGGGCATGAAGCCAGCCTGGTCTCCATGTACAATTGAAGTAATAACTCCATTTAATCTAATGGCCAGAGCTTTAGCTAATATTTTCACGTCACTCTGTAACAGAGAGATCGGGCGATATGCCCCCGGGTCTACTGGATCTTTACCAGGTTTAAGTAGCAAAACAATATTAGCCCTAGACATTGATATTGGTAGGCGTCCCTCCTCCCGGGCTCTATTAAAGACCTTAAGCAATTGGGGTAGTAGTTCAGTAGGATACTGTTTATATATCTCTATGGGAATTCCATCTTCCCCTGGCGCTTTGCAGTTAGGAAAGGATCCAACCGCAGTCTGTAGTTCTTCCACTGTAAGGGGGTTCTCCAAGAGGACCCTCTGATCTGTGTTTAATTTGGGAAAATCTATCTGTCCTAAGTATTGTTCTAACTCCTCAGGTGTGTAAGCTGTACCCGGCTTATATACTGTAAGTCTTCATAATAAGTAGATAGTTCCTGCAACACCTTCTCAGGCGTATTAACTATGTTACCCGTCTTAGTCCTAATAGCACCTATGGTTGGGGACTTCTGGTATGAATTTGCGATTCTCGCCAGTATGCGGCCTGTTTTCTCGCCCTCCTCAAAAAAAGCTTGTTTTGCAAAGAATCTCTTCTTGTCGGCCGACGAGGATAGCAGTTGACAATATGCAGACAAAGCTGCCTGCCATACCTCCTTGGTCGAATCAGAAGGATCCACGACATACAATTGTTCCATCTCTTGTACTTTAGCTTCAAGATCATTTTTAAGAGCAGATGAGTCTTGTTTAACCTTATTCATTTCAGCGATTAATACACCCCTCAAATATGCCTTAAAGGCATCCCACTGCCCAACCAACGAGTCATTTGGATCCTGGGTGCGGAAAAACTCACACATAATCCCTACTATCCCCTCATGTGAGCGGAATAGTTTCAACCAGAAAGAGTTAAATTTCCAGGGGGCTTTGGGTAATGCAACTATTGGGGCAATTATGAGCCGTATAACCACTGGAGAGTGGTCAGATACACTGCGAGGCCTATGTATCATATCAGAAATAAACGGGAGCATGTTTAAGCTGCACACCCCCAGGTCAATTCTAGACAAACAGCCATGGGTTTTAGAAAAACATGTGAATTGTCTAACTCCTGGATTCCTGTGTCTCCAGATATCCACCCAGCCCACCTCTTGCAACAACCGCGCCAGGGGGGTATCCCTGGAGTGGGCAGAGGCTCCGGGTCCCGGGTGTCTATCTTCAACTGGATTTAAACAGCAGTTAAAGTCCCCCGTTACCAACAGCGGTGCGTCAGGCCTGCCACCCAGAAATGTTAGCAGAGACCTATGCATCGCCGCCGTGAAGGGGGGGGAATATATTACCACCGCCAGCACACAAGTCAATGTACCCAATCTGCAATGGAGAAAAACATATCGACCTTCACTATCAATTTCATTAGCAAATTCTTCATAGTCCAGGTTACCGTGAATCAGTACGCTCACTCCCCTAGAGTAGGAAGTGTGCGTAGAATGATAGGCTTTTCCCACCCAGGAGTATCCTAGGAAGCTCACAGTGTCCGCAGTCAAGTGGGTCTCTTGGTAGCAAAGGATGCCGGGGATGTATTTCTTCAAACACATACGAATCATAGTACGTTTCAGTGGGGAGTGGAGTCCCCTAACATTCCAAGATACTAACGGGATGTCTGCCATGTCTGCTGGTAGGCAAGTAATGTTGACAGGTAATTTATGCGCACCTGTGCAAGATGGTGGATCCACTTCTGTAGCAAAGTTCCACTAGGTTTGCCGTTTGTCGTGAGGTTGATGAACTCGTGCCCTTTAGATATATTATCCGTTCTGCTTGTGACTCTCATTGGTAAATTCTTCCCCGCAACAGTGGGGGGCAATGGAAAAGGAAACCTTCTTGTGCTATAAAACCGCACTTTCTGCGAACATGGCAACTTTAATAACATATGCGATATTCCATCGCTCTTTTTCAATGTAAATGGTCATTCGTAATTCAACTTTTGTTCCAATTCGCTCTCATTACACTGCTTAGGAATATTCTGTCCCCCAGCCAAGGAACATCTTTCAACATTGAAAAGAAAGAAAAAGTGTATACTCTGGTTGCCCATCTAGAAAATGATATAGAAGGACATTTTCAAGTAGCTCAGCACTCTGCAAGCAGCCGGTTTAGTCCTTTCAATCTTCTTTCTGTGGAGCTTGCCGTTTCAACACCTGCTCATTTCTATCCAACCAGACTGAAGCGTCCTTAGCGGATTCAAAAAATTGTGCTTGGCCTCTTACCACAATCTGTAGTTTCGCCGGATATAGCATAGCATATGGGAGTTGTAAAAGCCGCAATCTGCGTTTCACGTCTGTGAATTTAGCTCTGCGCCTCTGGACTTCTGCCGAGAAGTCCGGGTAGAGGGATACCCGGACGCCATTATGGAGAACATTTGCCTTTTCCCGAGCTTGTCTCAGCACTGCTTCTCTGTCCTTGTAATGTAAAATTCTTGCCAGAATGGATCTTGGAGGGCCCCCTGGTGGAGGAGGGTATGAAGGCACTCGGTGAGCACGTTCCACTGCAAACATTGGGGAAAATGCATTTTTTCCAAAGAGTTCCATTAGCCAGTTTTCGACATAGGTGGTGGGGTCCCTGCCCTCCACTTTCTCAGGCAACCCCACTATGCGAACATTGTTTCGCCTTAAGCGATTTTCCAAATCCTCTGCATGATCATATGCATCCCTGGCTAGTTGTAGTGCTGTTCTGGTATCTTGTGTCATAGGTGGTAACTGATCTTCTATGTCACTGACTCTGCTTTCCACAGCCGTGGTCCGTTCACGTATCTTCTGTATGTCTTGCCTTAGTAGTGACATATCTTCTCTCAGACCCCCAAACTGCTCCTTCAAAGTGTTAACAGAAGCTGTACAGTTGTTCACAGCTCTGAGTATGTCAGCTAAAGTTGGCTGCATATTGTCCGGGTCCGCTGCGCTTTGTGGTTCCCCAGATGCATAGGCAGACTGCTCCCCCTCCTCCTCTCCCCAGAGCACCTGAGTGTTATCTGCCTGCATGGCCTCCTGCATAGCATGTGTCCCAGCCTGACTGGATGGCTGCTCTGTTCCCAATGTCCCAGCCATTTTCTGTGCATAGTATATCATGTCTCTAGGGGCATCTTTCCCAGAAAATGTTGGCGTCTTACTTGTTTTAGGCCCAGAGTCTTTCAGCTTGTCCTGTCCATGCGGTGTGTGCTTCACTGAGGGCGCCGCGGCGCCATCTTGGATCTCCAGGCCCGTCATCTCAGTTTGTCCTTTTCTGAACTTTCCTCTGGTGCAGAGAGCCGGTGGATGATCCCCTGGGGTCTCAGGATCGTGCCCGTGCTGCATAGGGCAAAAGAAAGTCGGTATGTGGACTGGGGGAGGATCGGTTACCGGATCGCTGCTGGGAGCTGTGGGAGATGCGTCCTCTCACATGCCTGCCTTGGCCACGCCCCGATCATATAATTATTTTTCTACATGGGGATTATTGGTGGAATGTTGTTTAAAAATAAAAATAGCAACATATTACACCTATTTCTAATATGAATATGCATATCATTATTTTTCTATATGGGGATTATGGGTAGAATATTGTTAATAAATATACATAGCAACATATTAAACCTATTTCTGATATGAATATGCATACAATCATGTTTCAATGTGGGGATTATGGGTTGACTATTCTTTATAAATATACATAGGAACCTATTTAACTCATTTCTGATAAGAATATGCATATAATTATTTTTCTATAAGGGATTGTGGGTGGAATATTGTATATAAATATACATAGGAACCTATTTAACCCATTTCTGATAAGAATATGCATATAATTATTTTTCTACACGGGGATTATGGATGGAATATTGTTAATAAATAAACATAGCAACATATTAAATTTATTTCTGATATGAATATGCATATACTTATTTTTCTACATGGGAATTATGGGTAGAATATTGTCGATAAACATAGATTGCGACATATTAAACCTATTTCTGATAAAAAAATATGTATATCATTATTTTTCTACATATGGATTATGGGTGGAATATTGTTTATAAATATACATAGGAACCTATTTATCCAATTTCTGATAAGAATATGCATATAATTATTTTTCTACATGGAAATTTTGGGTGGAATATTGTTTATAAATGTACATAGGAATCTATTTAACCCTTTTGTGATAAGAATATGCATATGATTAATTTTCTACATGGGGTTATGGGTGGAATATTGTTTAAAAATAAAAATAGCAACATATTACACCTATTTCTAATATAAATATGCATATAATTATTTTTCTATATGGGGAATATAGGTGGAATATTGTTTATAAATTCACATAGGAACCTATTTAACCCATTTCTATTAAGAATATGCATATAATTATTTTTTTACATGGGGATTTTAGGTGGACATTTGTTTATAAATATACATAGGAACTGATTGAACCCATTTCTTTTTTTTTTTTTTTTTTTTTTAATAATCAAAATTTTTTATTCCCCCTTGTTTGATTCCTGCCATTATCCCTTCCATTCATTATTATGTATTTGAGAAAAAAAAAAAAAACCCTTACCCATCCCCCTCCGTGTACAATCATGCTTATAATTATAAAGTGTTTAAAATGTAAAATCATAAATAAATTCCCCCCTTATTCTAATTCGTGTCGTTAATCACTTCAATTCATTATAAGATAAATCCCCCTTTATTCTAATTCATGTCAATAGTCATAATAATGACTATTCATTCAATTCATAATAATGTGATTTGGGGGAAAAAAAAGAGAAAAAAAAAAAAACCCCTCAAAATACATTCGTGCTTAGGAAGGGAATAATATCCCTATAGTTCATAATTATTATAAATCGTGTATCTGTGTTTCTTTTCCCCCCTCTCCTCCCTTCCCCCTTTATAAAATAATGAGTGAGGGGGGAATCCCCCTCCCATCTAATCTTCTAGTGTCTATAAATGTATTTATATGTGTAATTCCCTTATCCTTCCCTTTCCTCCCCCCTCTCTCCCCTCGCAAAAAAAAAAAAAAAATTCTGTCAAGACTGGGGCAGGGGGGAAGTAGTAGAGAATCCAAAATCCAAAAACCACATATACATATAACCATACATTATCTTACCCCCTTCCCTCTTTAATTAGCATTAGAGAAGTTATTTCACTATTTACGTCTACCCTTCAGGGCCACTCTTCTTATATCTCTATTCTAAATGACTATACCATTTCTTCCTCCCTTACCCATCTATGTTTCCCTCTTCTAATATCTCCTTGGTGCATTGTTCCCAGTTCGCCCATGTCGTTTCAAATTTCTTTCTTTGATTTTTAACCACATGAACCCATCTCTCTGCTTCCTTTATTATAATAACCTCATTTCTCCACTCTATGACTGACGGAATCCGGTCCTGTCTCCAGTACTTCGGAATTAATTTTTTCGCTGCATTTAATAAGTGTGGGATTACACTTTCTCTATACTTTTTGACAGAACCGGACGTTCCTTGAAATAAATATTGTATCGGCCCAAACTCCATGTGGTCCGTCGTCATTTTCTTAATCCACGGGGCCACTAATTCCCAGAATCGCTTAATTATCGGGCATGACCACCATAGATGAAGAAAAGTTCCCCTCTGTCCACAGCCCCTCCAGCATTTGTCATTAGCTTCTGAAGAGATTTGTGCTATCTTAACTGGTGTCTTATACCATCTCGCTAGGAATTTATATGCCATTTCTTGCACCTTTGTACTTATGGAGGTAGTAAATGTTAACGATATAATTTTATTTATTTGTTTATCTGTCCACACTTGGCCTAACTCCCTCTCCCATTCTTTTATAAAGTATGGAGGTTTCTTTTCTTGCTCTCCTTGGATCATTCTGTACATCCGAGATAATGTATGCCCAGCTTCTGATGTCTGTGCACACTGCCTCTCAAACGCTGTAAGTGCATTTATGGGTCTTAATGGTTTTATTTTCTTAAGGAAACTTGTCATTTGACGGTGTTTCCATTCCGCCATTCTTATCTCCCCGAATTTCAATATCATCTCCGTCAGTGATAGTAAGACTCCACTTGGGGCAAACTTACCACATCTAATATTCCCGTCTTGTCCCCATGCCCCCAGACTTCCCGTCTTCTCCCCCGGGGGGAACCACGGAAATCCCTCCAGAGGAGCCAGAGGGGAGGTCTGAGGAGCATACCTGCCCTCTTTATTCATTCTATCCCATACTTCTAATGTATTCAGGGTCATTGGTGATGTCCATTGTGACAGCCCTCTCAATGACCCTTGGATCCATGGTGCTCCTGCCAGGTTTCTCCCCGCCATCGCCATTTCTGCCTGTATCCATGGTTTTCTATTTAGGTCATGGCACCAGTCCGTTATTCTAACTAGCACCATGGCCCTATAATAGAATGTTATATCCGGGAGTCCTAAGCCACCCTTCGCTCTACTCCTTCTTAAAATATCGTAAGCCAGTCTAGGCCTTTTATCGTTCCACACAAAGGCCACGAATAGCCAATGTATTTGTTTAAGGAGACTCGCTGGCAGCCTGATTGGCACTGTACGCAGCACATAAACTATTCTGGGCAGTATGCTCATTTTTATAGCACTGATTCTTCCGAACCAGGTGAAGTATTTCCCCTTCCACTTCTTTAATTCTTCTTTTATTTCTTTCACTAATGAGCCATAATTATACTCCACCAGCAGTTCATAGTCTGCGCTTATCTGTACCCCCAGATATGTCAGCGACTCCTTGTTCCATATAAATGGGTATTTCTCCTTCAGTGATATCTCTATCTCCACTGGGACATGACTAGGAAGGATGGCTGATTTCTCGAAATTAATCTTAAAGCCAAACACCCTTCCAAATTTCTGTACTTCCACCATCAATGCGGCTATAGATGTCTGGGGAGCGGAGAGGAAAAATAATAAATCATCTGCATACGCTGCTACTTTGTGTTCCGTATGGGCTATATGCGTCCCTACTATCTCCTTATTCTTTCTAATTCTACGCAGAAATGGTTCCATTACTATTGCGAATATCAGGGGGGACAGCGGGCACCCCTGCCTGGTACCGTTTTGTATGTTAAAACATTCAGATACAGTCCCATTTACCTTAATTCTTGCTCTTCGTTTCGCGTATAATGACATAATCCAACCCAGCATCCTCTCCCCCAGTCCTATCCTCCCCAGTATCTCTCTCATAAAGCCCCAGTTCACTCTGTCGAAGGCCTTTTCGGCATCCATCGACAGAGTGATTCCTGGGGCCCTACCTGGGCCGTATCGCATCCAATGCAGTATATGGAGTGCGCGGGTGGTATTGTCTCTTGCTTCTCGTCCCTTTACAAACCCTGCTTGATCTGGGTGCACTAAATCTCCTACATCTTCCTGCAATCTCAGGGCCAGAATTTTTGCCAGTATCTTGGTGTCTGAGTTCAGCAGAGAGATCGGCCTGTAATTAGCACATACCTGGGGATCTTTTCGGTCTTTCGGCAAAACCGTTATGTAAGCCAGTGATGCTTCTGAGGAAAGTGGACTTCCAGCACCTATGGAGTTGAAATAATCACAAAGTGGCTTTACCAAAATTGGGAGAAATTTCTTGTAATATATGTTTGTCAGCCCATCCGGGCCTGGGCTTTTCCCCGGGGGCAGGGCCGCTATCACTCCGCTTAACTCTTCCACCGTGATTGGACGTTCCATAATCTCGGTTATTTCTCTAGGTAGTATGGGCATATCAGCGTTCTCGATGTACTCCTCTGTCTTATCCCTTGTCCCTCGCTTTCCCTTACAGGTGGTTCTGTTTTGGAGATATTATATAGTGCCTCATAGAATTTACCAAATTCTTTTGCTATGGCCTTTGTGTCTATTATTTTCCTGCCCTGAACTAGTAAGCTATGCACGTGTCTTGAGTCCTGTTGTTTTTTAAGTTGTTTTGCCAGTAGCCTACCGCATTTGTTTCCTTGTTCATATGCTCTATTTGCAAAGAACCTAATTTTGCTCTTCACTTTATACTCTAAATATTGCGAAAGCTCTGCCCGCGCACTCTCCAGACATCTGCCAACCATTGGGTCAAGATTTTCCTTATGTTTTTTTTCTAGGGTTCTGATCTTCTCTAGTAGTTTATCTATTTCTCTTTTGCTTTCCTTCTTTATATATGTACCAAAGGCAATTAAATCCCCCTTCACAACCGCCTTGTGAGCTTCCCACACCACTTGATCTGACATGCCTTCTGTTTTATTTATTTCAAAATACTCCTTTATCTTGCCCCTTAGTTTTTCCACTATGTCTTCCTTGTCCAACAATGACTCGTTCAGACGCCATATTCGTTCCGCCCGGGTCATTTGAGTTGGTTGAAGGGTCAAAATTATTGGGGCGTGGTCAGACATCGTTATTGGCTCAACTGTACTTGTGCTGACATTCCCCAAGTAGAATTGATCCACCAGAAAATGGTCTAACCGCAAATACATATCGTGTACTTTGGAGTAATAGCTATAGTCCCTAGTGCCTGGGTGTAAAGCTCTCCAGGTGTCCACAAGGTGTTGTGAGCATAAGGTTTGTTTAACCCGCTTTATAGCTTTAAAAGACATAGTAGTTCTACCCGTAGAGGTGTCCACACTCGGCTCTAACACCATATTGAAATCTCCTCCTACCACTACACACCCTTCCTTAAATTCTTCCAGTTGTCCAAATACTTTAACCAGAAATTTAGCTGTCTCAATATTTGGCGCATATATTGAAGCAAAGGTATATCGTCTCCCCTGTAGCGTACCCTTTACAAACAAATACCGACCTTCTGGGTCACTTTGCAAGGTCTCAGTAATCCAAGGGCATGATTTCTTGAACGCAATTGTGACACCTCTTGCCCTCGCTATTGGGGATACCGCATGATACCACTGATTCAGCATATTATGGGGTAGGCTTGGGATTGAGCTGCTCTTAAAATGGGTCTCCTGCAAGAAAACAACATCAGCTCCCCAATGTTGCAGCTCAACCCATAGGCACCCTCTTTTAATTGATGAATTTAAACCCCTCACATTGTATGACAAAATTTTCAAAATGGCTGTCATTTTATTTCACTTTTATGGCCTCCGGCCCCTTGCCATTGTTCTCTATCTTCTCCTCTGCCAATCCCACCCCCCCTTTCTACCCCCCTCCCGAACATTCATTACTTTATTAAACATATATTTATACCTAAAAAACAAAAAGAAAACATAACAGAAACAAAAAATATACCACATATCATACCACAAACCTCTCACTAGGGGTATATCTAAAAATCGGGTACGTAGTTTGCGCGCACCCACACATCCTGCGCGCCCACTACCTCCCTTCCCTGCTTCCTGCAGGATTATTCTCCCCTTTGATTGGGGCTGACCTATTGACCTACCTAAGGCCCACATTTTCCATTACACTCCCCCCCCCCTTTCCCCGGCATTACTCCTCTGACCCTCTCCTAAGTGGAAAGGACCAGAAGATAAAAAAAAAAGTCCTCTAGTCCTTTAAGTCCTTCTTTGGGCTATTCCCCTATTAACCCTTGCCGGTACTTCTTGCCATTTCTCTGCTCGTTGTAGGGGGGGCCCTAGACAACTTGTTCTCCAGTCCACAAAGTCCACCATCGGGAGGTCTAATTTTTCCACAAATACATTTAGATCATCCTTCGTTCGCAATGTTGCGGTTCTTCCATCCCTGGAGGCTGTTAAGCTGAAAGGGAACTCCCACCTATATTTAATCTCCGCCTTCCGTAAGGTCTCCAGTAGTGGGCGAACCGCCCCACGTTTAAAGAGAGTCCTTTTCGATAAATCTGGGTACAAAGCTATATTTGAGCCTTCAAATGTAATCCTAGGGTTATCACGTGCCATCTTCATTATACTCTCCTTGACTGCATATTTGTGAACCTTGCATATCACATCTCTGGGGACATCAGTTTTTATACTCTTGGGGTGGGCCCGGTGTACCCGATCTATTTATATAACATTAGGGGCTTGGTCCCCTAAAATCTCTCCAAACATTTTTTGTACCGCAGGGGCTAGTTCTATCACTGTGATTGACTCTTTCAGTCCCTTTATGCGTATATTTTGACGTTTATCCCTATTCTCATATTCATCCAGCTGGTCCCTGTATGCATTTAATGTTTCTTCATATTTTTTCCTGGCCTCTTGAGTCTCCACCACCGCCTGTATAGTAACTTCTTGTTCTTTTTCCATCCCCTCTACTCTGTATCCCAAGTCCCTGACGTCCTCTTTTAAGCTTGCTATTGCTTGCATGCAAGATTGTTCAACAGCATTTATTAATTGCTGGATATCATTTTTAGTGGGGAGGGCCTTCAACAGACCCCAGATATCCCTTTCTGGGTCTACACTCGGCCGAATCCATCCTTGTAGGTTCCCTTCACCGTCTTGGAGGCTCTCCTGGTCACAGTCCATAACATGTCTCTGTGGTGACCCACGTCTTCCCATGCCCCCTCCTGTTGTACTTAAATGTTCCTGACTGTTACTTTGTGTTCATAATGGGGGTTGGGTACTCTCTGTCTCCTGCTTTCCTCCTCTCCATGTCTATGGTCTGAGACTCCTCTTGTGTCTGTCTATTATCCTCCCCCTGTGTCACTGTAACCCGGCTTCCTGTTGGTGTACTTTGTATAGCCGTTACTAAGTGTCCGTTGCCATGAGTCAGCTGGCCTATACTTTTAGCCCCTATTTCCTGGGGGCTCCCACCACCACTACCGGGAGGGCTTTGCTCCAGGGTACTCCTCCCTCTTCCCGCTGTAGGAGGTCTCTTACCATTCCTGATGACACTGTCTCCTTTCGTCTGTGCATTCACCTGTTTTGTCCCAGACTCCCACTCTGTTTTTTCCACACCGTCAGTTGTGGTGGCTCCACTCTGTTTTTTAATATCCAGCCTTCCTGTTGACTCAGGTGTGCGGGGGGACTTAAAAGTCTTAATGCCATCCATTGATTTCCTTCCTCTCCCTGCTGTTGTCTGTGAAGCTGCTTGTCTGCGGGTTGTCATCCTCATGCAATGATATAGTGGGAGCTGTAGTGTATTGAAGCGGTTAATCAGTCAGCAGTAAAACAGCAGTGAAGTGGTATGGAGGGATAGAAGGGAGATATCAGGAAGGAACCAGGGGAAGCCGTCAATCCCCTCTCACTTCACTCTCTTTTCTCCTTTCACTTTCACTTTCCAGCACACAGCAGGTCCGTAGCCAGACAGGCAAACAGGCAGATAGATAAGCCCTCTCTCTCCGTGTCAAAGCTCTCTCAGTGTCTCTGCATCTCAGCTGACAGCCAGACGATTTCTCTGTGCTTAGTCCGGGAACATGAGGGGGGGAGGGGCGCTCACTCACTCACACACACACGCCCATCCCGATTGAACCCATTTCTGATTAGATTATGCATATAATTATTCTTCTATATCCGGAGAATATTGTTTATAAATATACATAGTTACCTATTTAACCCATTTCTGATAAGAATATGCATATAATTTTTTTTCTACATGGGATTATGGGTGGAATATTGTTTGTAAATGCACATAGCAACATAATAAACCTATTTCTGATAAGAATAGGCACATAAATATTTTTCTACATGGGGATTATGGGTGGAATATTGTTTATAAATATACATAGGAACCTATTAAACCCATTTCTGATAAAAATTTGTATATAATTATTTTTCTACATGGGTATTATGGGTGGAATATTGTAGTTAAACATACATAGGAATATATTAAACATACTTCTGATATGAATATGCATAAAATTATTTTTCTACATTGGGATTATGGGTGGAATATTGTTTATAAATATACATAGGAACCTATTTAACCCATTTCTGATAAGAATATCAATATAATTATTTTCTACATAAGGATTATGGGTGGAATATTGTTTATAAATATACATAGGAACCTATTTAATCAATTTCTGATAAAATATGCATGTAATTATTTTTCTATATTGGGACTATGGGTGAAATATTGTTTATAAATATACATAGCAGCCTATTTAACCCATTTCTGATAGGAATATGCATATAATTATTTTTCTATATGGGGATTATTGGTGGAATATTGTTTATAAATAAAAATAGCAACATATTACACCTATTTCTAATATGAATATGGATATAATTATTTTTCTATATGGGGATTATGGGTGGAATAATGTTTATAAATATACATAGGAACCTATTTAACCCATTTCTGATAAGAATATGTATATAATTATTTTTCTACATGGGGGATTATGGGTGGAATATTTTAATAAATATACATAGCAACATATTAAACCTATTTCTGATATGAATATGCATACAATCATTTTTCTACATTGGGATTATGGGTGGAATATTGTTTATAAATATACATAGGAACCTATTTAACCCATTTCTTATAAGAATATGCATATAATTTTTTTCTACATGTGGCTTATGGGTTTAATATTGTTTATAAATATACATAGGAACCTATTTAATCCTTTTCTGATAAGAATATGCACATAATTATTTTTCTACATGGGGATTATGGGTGGAATGTTGTAGGCAAACATACATAGGAATATATTAAACGTATTTCAGATATGAATATGCATAAAATTATTTTTCTACAGTTGAATTATGGGTGGAATCTTGTTTATAAATATACATAGCAACCTATTTAACCCATTTCTGATAAGAATATGCATATAATTATTTTTCTACATGGGTATTATGGGTAGAATATTGTAGTTAAACATACATAGGAATATATTAAACCTATTTCTGATATGAATATGCATAAAATTATTTTTCTTCATTGGGATTATGGGTGGAATATTGTTTATAAATATACATAGGAACCTATTTAACCCATTTCTGATAAGAATATGCATATAATTATTTTTCTACATGGGGGATTATGGGTGGAATATTATTTATAAATATACATAGCAACCTATATAACCCATTTGTGATAAGAATATGTATATAATTGTTTTTCTATAAGGGATTGTGGGTGGAATATTGTTTATAAATATATATAGGAACCTATTTAACCCATTTCTGATAAGAAGATGCATATAATTATTTTTCTACGTGAGGATTATGTATGGAATATTGTAGTTAAACATACATAGCAACATTTTAAACCTATTTCTGATAAAAATATGTATATCATTATTTTTCTACATATGGATTATGGGTGGAATATTGTTTATAAATATACATAGGAACCTATTTATCCAATTTGTGATAAGAAATTGCATATAATTATTTTTCTACATTGAAATTTTGGGTGGAATATTGTTTATAAATGTACATAGGAACATATTTAACCCTTTTGTGATAAGAATATGCATATGATTAATTTTCTACATGGGGTTATGTGTGGAATATTATTTAAAAATAAAAATAGCAACATATTACACCTATTTCTAATATAAAAATGCATATAATTATTTTTCTATATGGGGAATATAGGTGGAATATTGTTTTTTAATAAACATAGGAATCTATTTAACCCATTTCTATTAAGAATATCCATATAACTATTTTTTTACATGGGGATTATGGGTGGAATATTGTTTATAAATACACATAGGAACCGATTGAACCCATTTCTGATTAGAATATGCATATAATTATTTTTCTATATCCGGAGAATATTGTTTATAGATATACATAGTTACCTATTTAACCCATTTCTGATAAGAATATGCATATAATTATTTTTTCTACATGGGATTATGGGTGGAATATTGTTTGTAAATGCACATAGCAACATAATAAACCTATTTCTGATAAGAATAGGCATATAAATATTTTTCTACATTGGGATTATGGGTGGAATATTGTTTATAAATATACATAGGAACCTATTTAACCAATTTCTGATAAGAATATGCATATAATTATGTTTCTACATGGGTATTATGGGTGGAAAATTGTAGTTAAACATACATAGGAATATATTAAACATACTTTTAAAATGAACATGCATAAAATTATTTTTCTACATTGGGATTATGGGTGGAATATTGTTTATAAATATACATAGGAACCTATTTAACCCATTTCTGATAAGAATATCAATATAATTATTTTTCTACATAAGGATTATGGGTGGAATATTGTTTATAAATATACATAGGAACCAATTTAACCCATTTCTGATTAGAATATGCATATAATTTTTTTCTACATGTGGCTTATGGGTTTAATATTGTTTATAAATATACATATGAAACTATTTAATCCTTTTCTGATAAGAATATGCACATAATTATTTTTCTACATGGGGATTATGGGTGGAATGTTGTAGGCAAACATACATAGGAATATATTAAACGTATTTCAGATATGAATATGCATAAAATTATTTTTCTACAGTTGAATTATGGGTGGAATCTTGTTTATAAATATAAATAGCAACCTATTTAACCCATTTCTGATAAGAATATGCATATAATTATTTTTCTACATGGGTATTATGGGTGGAATATTGTAGTTAAACATACATAGGAATATATTAAACCTATTTCTGATATGAATATGCATAAAATTATTTTTCTTCATTGGGATTATGGGTGGAATATTGTTTATAAATATACATAGGAACCTATTTAACCCATTTCTGATAAGAATATGCATATAATTATTTTTCTACATGGGGAATTATGTGTGGAATATTATTTATAAATATACATAGCAACCTATATAACCCATTTGTGATAAGAATATGCATATAATTGTTTTTCTATAAGGGATTGTGGGTGGAATATTGTTTATAAATATATATAGGAACCTATTTAACCCATTTCTGATAAGAAGATGCATATAATTATTTTTCTACGTGAGGATTATGTATGGAATATTGAAGTTAAACATACATAGCAACATTTTAAACCTATTTCTGATAAAAATATGTATATCATTATTTTTTTACATATGGATTATGGGTGGAATATTGTTTATAAATATACATAGGAACCTATTTATCCAATTTGTGATAAGAATATGCATATGATTATTTTTCTACATTGAAATTGTAGGTGGAATATTGTTTATAAATGTACATAGGAACATATTTAACCCTTTTGTGATAAGAATATGCATATGATTAATTTTCTACATGGGGTTATGTGTGGAATATTATTTAAAAATAAAAATAGCAACATATTACACCTATTTCTAATATAAATATGCATATATTTATTTTTCTATATGGGGAATATAGGTGGAATATTGTTTTTTAATAAACATAGGAATCTATTTAACCCATTTCTATTAAGAATATCCATATAATTATTTTTCTACATGGGGATTATGGGTGGAATATTGTTTATAAATTCACATCGGAACCTATTTACCCCATTTCTGATAAGAATATGCATATAATTATTTTTTTACATGGGGATTTTAGGTGGACATTTGTTTATAAATATACATAGGAACCGACTGAACCCATTTCTGATTAGAATATGCATATAATTATTTTTCTATATCCGGAGAATATTGTTTATAGATATACATAGTTACCTATTTAACCCATTTCTGATAAGAATATGCATATAATTATTTTTTCTACATGGGATTATGGGTGGAATATTGTTTGTAAATGCACATAGCAACATAATAAACCTATTTCTGATAAGAATAGGCATATAAATATTTTTCTACATTGGGATTATGGGTGGAATATTGTTTATAAATATACATAGGAACTTATTTAACCAATTTCTGATAAGAATATGCATATAATTATTTTTCTACATGAGGATTATGGGTGGAAAATTGTAGTTGAACATACATAGGAATATATTAAACATACTTTTAAAATGAACATGCATAAAATTATTTTTCTACATTGGGATTATGGGTGGAATATTGTTTATAAATATACATAGGAACCTATTTAACCCATTTCTGATAAGAATATCAATATAATGATTTTTCTACATGAGGATTATGGGTGGAATATTGTTTATAAATATACATAGGAACCTATTTAATCCATTTCTGATAAAATATGCATATAATTATTTTTCTATATTGGGACTATGGGTGGAATATTGTTTATAAATATACATAGCAATCTATTTAACCCATTTCTGATAGGAATATGCATATAATTATTTTTCTATATGGGGATTATTGGTGGAATATTGTTTATAAATAAAAATAGCAACATATTACACCTATTTCTAATATGAATATGGATATAATTATTTTTCTTTATGGGGATTATGGGTGGAATAATGTTTATAAATATACATAGGAACCTATTTAACCCATTTCTGATAAGAATATGTATATAATTATTTTTCTACATGGGGGATTATGGGTGGAATATTTTAATAAATATACATAGCAACATATTAAACCTATTTCTGATATGAATATGCATACAATCATTTTTCTACATTGGGATTATGGGTGGAATATTGTTTATAAATATACATAGGAACCTATTTAACCCATTTCTTATAAGAATATGCATATAATTTTTTTCTACATGTGGCTTATGGGTTTAATATTGTTTATAAATATACATAGGAACCTATTTAATCCTTTTCTGATAAGAATATGCACATAATTATTTTTCTACATGGGGATTATGGGTGGAATGTTGTAGGCAAACATACATAGGAATATATTAAACGTATTTCAGATATGAATATGCATAAAATTATTTTTCTACAGTTGAATTATGGGTGGAATCTTGTTTATAAATATACATAGCAACCTATTTAACCCATTTCTGATAAGAATATGCATATAATTATTTTTCTACATGGGTATTATGGGTGGAATATTGTAGTTAAACATACATAGGAATATATTAAACCTATTTCTGATATGAATATGCATAAAATTATTTTTCTTCATTGGGATTATGGGTGGAATATTGTTTATAAATATACATAGGAACCTATTTAACCCATTTCTGATAAGAATATGCATATAATTATTTTTCTACATGGGGGATTATGGGTGGAATATTATTTATAAATATACATAGCAACCTATATAACCCATTTGTGATAAGAATATGTATATAATTGTTTTTCTATAAGGGATTGTGGGTGGAATATTGTTTATAAATATATATAGGAACCTATTTAACCCATTTCTGATAAGAAGATGCATATAATTATTTTTCTACGTGAGGATTATGTATGGAATATTGTAGTTAAACATACATAGCAACATTTTAAACCTATTTCTGATAAAAATATGTATATCATTATTTTTCTACATATGGATTATGGGTGGAATATTGTTTATAAATATACATAGGAACCTATTTATCCAATTTGTGATAAGAAATTGCATATAATTATTTTTCTACATTGAAATTTTGGGTGGAATATTGTTTATAAATGTACATAGGAACATATTTAACCCTTTTGTGATAAGAATATGCATATGATTAATTTTCTACATGGGGTTATGTGTGGAATATTATTTAAAAATAAAAATAGCAACATATTACACCTATTTCTAATATAAAAATGCATATAATTATTTTTCTATATGGGGAATATAGGTGGAATATTGTTTTTTAATAAACATAGGAATCTATTTAACCCATTTCTATTAAGAATATCCATATAACTATTTTTTTACATGGGGATTATGGGTGGAATATTGTTTATAAATACACATAGGAACCGATTGAACCCATTTCTGATTAGAATATGCATATAATTATTTTTCTATATCCGGAGAATATTGTTTATAGATATACATAGTTACCTATTTAACCCATTTCTGATAAGAATATGCATATAATTATTTTTTCTACATGGGATTATGGGTGGAATATTGTTTGTAAATGCACATAGCAACATAATAAACCTATTTCTGATAAGAATAGGCATATAAATATTTTTCTACATTGGGATTATGGGTGGAATATTGTTTATAAATATACATAGGAACCTATTTAACCAATTTCTGATAAGAATATGCATATAATTATGTTTCTACATGGGTATTATGGGTGGAAAATTGTAGTTAAACATACATAGGAATATATTAAACATACTTTTAAAATGAACATGCATAAAATTATTTTTCTACATTGGGATTATGGGTGGAATATTGTTTATAAATATACATAGGAACCTATTTAACCCATTTCTGATAAGAATATCAATATAATTATTTTTCTACATAAGGATTATGGGTGGAATATTGTTTATAAATATACATAGGAACCAATTTAACCCATTTCTGATTAGAATATGCATATAATTTTTTTCTACATGTGGCTTATGGGTTTAATATTGTTTATAAATATACATATGAAACTATTTAATCCTTTTCTGATAAGAATATGCACATAATTATTTTTCTACATGGGGATTATGGGTGGAATGTTGTAGGCAAACATACATAGGAATATATTAAACGTATTTCAGATATGAATATGCATAAAATTATTTTTCTACAGTTGAATTATGGGTGGAATCTTGTTTATAAATATAAATAGCAACCTATTTAACCCATTTCTGATAAGAATATGCATATAATTATTTTTCTACATGGGTATTATGGGTGGAATATTGTAGTTAAACATACATAGGAATATATTAAACCTATTTCTGATATGAATATGCATAAAATTATTTTTCTTCATTGGGATTATGGGTGGAATATTGTTTATAAATATACATAGGAACCTATTTAACCCATTTCTGATAAGAATATGCATATAATTATTTTTCTACATGGGGAATTATGGGTGGAATATTATTTATAAATATACATAGCAACCTATATAACCCATTTGTGATAAGAATATGCATATAATTGTTTTTCTATAAGGGATTGTGGGTGGAATATTGTTTATAAATATATATAGGAACCTATTTAACCCATTTCTGATAAGAAGATGCATATAATTATTTTTCTACGTGAGGATTATGTATGGAATATTGAAGTTAAACATACATAGCAACATTTTAAACCTATTTCTGATAAAAATATGTATATCATTATTTTTTTACATATGGATTATGGGTGGAATATTGTTTATAAATATACATAGGAACCTATTTATCCAATTTGTGATAAGAATATGCATATGATTATTTTTCTACATTGAAATTGTAGGTGGAATATTGTTTATAAATGTACATAGGAACATATTTAACCCTTTTGTGATAAGAATATGCATATGATTAATTTTCTACATGGGGTTATGTGTGGAATATTATTTAAAAATAAAAATAGCAACATATTACACCTATTTCTAATATAAATATGCATATATTTATTTTTCTATATGGGGAATATAGGTGGAATATTGTTTTTTAATAAACATAGGAATCTATTTAACCCATTTCTATTAAGAATATCCATATAATTATTTTTCTACATGGGGATTATGGGTGGAATATTGTTTATAAATTCACATCGGAACCTATTTACCCCATTTCTGATAAGAATATGCATATAATAATTTTTTTACATGGGGATTTTAGGTGGACATTTGTTTATAAATATACATAGGAACCGACTGAACCCATTTCTGATTAGAATATGCATATAATTATTTTTCTGTATCCGGAGAATATTGTTTATAGATATACATAGTTACCTATTTAACCCATTTCTGATAAGAATATGCATATAATTATTTTTTCTACATGGGATTATGGGTGGAATATTGTTTGTAAATGCACATAGCAACATAATAAACCTATTTCTGATAAGAATAGGCATATAAATATTTTTCTACATTGGGATTATGGGTGGAATATTGTTTATAAATATACATAGGAACCTATTTAACCAATTTCTGATAAGAATATGCATATAATTATTTTTCTACATGAGGATTATGGGTGGAAAATTGTAGTTGAACATACATAGGAATATATTAAACATACTTTTAAAATGAACATGCATAAAATTATTTTTCTACATTGGGATTATGGGTGGAATATTGTTTATAAATATACATAGGAACCTATTTAACCCATTTCTGATAAGAATATCAATATAATGATTTTTCTACATGAGGATTATGGGTGGAATATTGTTTATAAATATACATAGGAACCTATTTAATCCATTTCTGATAAAATATGCATATAATTATTTTTCTATATTGGGACTATGGGTGGAATATTGTTTATAAATATACATAGCAATCTATTTAACCCATTTCTGATAGGAATATGCATATAATTATTTTTCTATATGGGGATTATTGGTGGAATATTGTTTATAAATAAAAATAGCAACATATTACACCTATTTCTAATATGAATATGGATATAATTATTTTTCTTTATGGGGATTATGGGTGGAATAATGTTTATAAATATACATAGGAACCTATTTAACCCATTTCTGATAAGAATATGCATATAATTATTTTTCTACATGGGGGATTATGGGTGGAATATTGTTAATAAATATACATAGCAACATATTAAACCTATTTCTGATATGAATATGCATACAATCATTTTTCTACATGGGGTTATGTGTGGAATATTGTAGATAAACACACATAGCAACATATTAAATCTATTTCTGTTAAGAATAAGCATATCTTTTTTTTCTACATGTGGACTATGGGTGGAATATTGTTTATAAATATACATAGTTACCTATTTAACCCATTTCTGTTAAGAATATGCATATCATTTTTTTTTCTACATTGGCATTATGGGTGGAATATTGTTTGTAAATACACATAGCAACATAATAAACCTATTTCTGATAAGAATAGGCATATAAATATTTTTCTACATTGGGATTATGGGTGGAATATTGTTTATAAATATACATAGGAACCTATTTAACGCATTTCTGATAAGAATATGCATATAATTTTTTTCTACATGTGGCTTATGGGTTTAATATTGTTTATAAATATACATAGGAACCTATTTAATCCTTTTCTGATAAGAATATGCACATAATTATTTTTCTACATGGTGATTATGGGTGGAATGTTGTAGGCAAACATACATAGGAATATATTAAATGTATTTCAGATATGAATATGCATAAAATTATTTTTCTTCATTGGGATTATGGGTAGAATATTGTTTACAAATATACATAGGAACCTATTTAACCCATTTCTGATAAGAATATCCATATAATTATTTTTCTACATAGGGATTATGGGTGGAATATTATTTATAAATATACATAGCAACCTATATAACCCATTTCTGATAAGAATATGCATATAATTATTTTTCTACATGGGGGTTATGGGTGGAATATTATTTATAAATATACATAGCAACCTATATAACCCATTTGTGTTAAGAATATGCATATAATTGTTTTTCTATAAGGGATTGTGGGTGGAATATTGTTTATAAATATATATAGGAACCTATTTAACCCATTTCTGATAAGAAGATGCATATAATTATTTTTCTACGTGAGGATTATGTATGGAATATTGTAGTTAAACATACATAGCAACATTTTAAACCTATTTCTGATAAAAATATGTATATCATTATTTTTCTACATATGGATTATGGGTGGAATATTGTTTATAAATATACATAGGAACCTATTTATCCAATTTGTGATAAGAATATGCATATAATTATTTTTCTACATGGAAATTTTGGGTGGAATATTGTTTATAAATGTACATAGGAACATATTTAACCCTTTTGTGATAAGAATATGCATATGATTAATTTTCTATATGGGGAATATAGGTGGAATATTGTTTTTTAATAAACATAGGAATCTATTTAACTCATTTCTATTAAGAATATCCATATAATTATTTTTCTACATGGGGATTTTGGGTGGAATATTGTTTATAAATTCACATCGGAACCTATTTAACCCATTTCTGATAAGAATATGCATATAATTATTTTTTTACATGGGGATTTTAGGTGGACATTTGTTTATAAATATACATAGGAACCGATTGAACCCATTTCTTTTTTTTAACATTTAAAGAGTTTTTTATTGAGTACACCGGGTAGGGCAAAACAAGACCAACATTGACAGTTTGTACATTGAGGGCAGACCGATACATAAAACAAAAACACAGCATCAATATACTATATGAAGGTGACAAGTCGGCTGGCACCAAAAATAGCGCCAGCTCACCCACATTAACCATAAAGTACTACAATGTACATTAAAAGGCAATATGCTCGCCCCAAGTCAGGTGCACCCACACAAGTTTTTCAAGTAATAAAGAGGACATAACACTACGGAAAACTGAAGACAAGAAAGAAGACATGAACATGGTAAGAACCGATAAGATAAGGCAGGTTTAAAAGAGAGAAAGGGTGGAAGATCAGTAAGGGGAGGGAGAGGGGGTTGGCGAGAAAAAAAAAAAAAAAAAAAAAACACATGCTCTGTCACTGTAGCTCTACTGAGGGGGTCACAAAGGTGTTGTAATCCTGAGAGAATCGGAAATCGTGCCAGTGAAACCAGGTTTTGTTGAATTTTTCCTCCTTACGTTGTAATGCAGCCGTCAATTGTTCCATCAGGTTAATTTCATTCACCACAGCTATCCACTGTCCAACTGACGGGGGATCTGAGCATTTCCATTTTTGCGGAATGCATATTTTAGCGGCGTTTAGAAGGTGTATTAAGAGGGACTTCTTATACCGACGTCTCGACATCGGTGTAAGGTGGAGCAGGCACTGAGCCGGATCATCTGCTAATGTAATGTCCGTCAGCCTAAGAGCTATGCGCCTAATGTCTTCCCAAAAGGGACGAACCCGGGGGCATGTCCAGAAAATGTGCAGTAATGATCCGTCAGGGTGCTGGCAATGCCAGCAGGAAGAAGGAACTGAAGGGTAGATTTTGTGGAGAAGCTTGGGCACTCTATACCAGCGAGTCATTATCTTAAACCCAACCTCCTGGAACCTGCTCGCAATTGAGGAGCGGTGTGCAAAGTATAAAATTCGTTCTCTCTCTTCCTCCGAGAAGGCTCGACTCAGGTCATTCTCCCATTTCCGTAAATAATGAGGTATAAAGTCGTCCTCAGGGTCTGAACCCATTTCTGATTAGAATATGCATATAATTATTTTTCTATATCCGGAGAATATTGTTTATAGATATACCTAGTTACCTATTTAACCCATTTCTGATAAGAATATGCATATAATTTTTTTTCTACATGGGATTATGGGTGGAATATTGTTTGTAAATGCACATAGCAACATAATAAACCTATTTCTGATAAGAATAGGCATATAAATATTTTTCTACATTGGGATATGGGTGGAATATTGTTTATAAATATACATAGGAACCTATTTAACCCATTTCTGATAAGAATATGCATATAATGATTTTTCTACATGGGTATTATGGGTGGAATATTGTAGTTAAACATACATAGGAATATATTAAACATATTTCTGATATGAATATGCATAACATTATTTTTCAACATTGGGATTATGGGTGGAATATTGTTTATAAATATACATAGGAACCTATTTAACCCATTTCTGATAAGAATATCAATATAATTATTTTTCTACATTCGGATTATGGGTGGAATATTGTTTATAAATATACATTGGAACCTATTTAATCCATTTCTGATAAAAATATGCATATAATTATTTTTCTACATTGGGATTATTGGTGGAATATTGTTTATAAATGTACATAGGAACCTATTTAACCCATTTCTGATAAGAATATCTATATAATTATTTTTCTACATAGGGATTATGGGTGGAATATTATTTATAAATATACATAGCAACCTATATAACCCATTTCTGATAAGAATATGCATATAATTATTTTTCTACATGGGGGATTATGGGTGGAATATTATTTATAAATATACATAGCAACCTATATAACCCATTTGTGATAAGAATATGCATATAATTGTTTTTCTATAAGGGATTGTGGGTGGAATATTGTTTATAAATATATTATAGGAACCTATTTAACCCATTTCTGATAAGAAGATGCATATAATTATTTTTCTACGTGAGGATTATGTATGGAATTTTGTAGTTAAACATACATAGCAACATTTTAAACCTATTTCTGATAAAAATATGTATATCATTATTTTTCTACATATGGATTATGGGTGGAATATTGTTTATAAATATACATAGGAACCTATTTATCCAATTTGTGTTAAGAATATGCATATAATTATTTTTCTACATGGAAATTTTGGGTGGAAATTTGTTTATAAATGTACATAGGAACATATTTAACCCTTTTGTGATAAGAATATGCATATGATTAATTTTCTACATGGGGTTATGTGTGGAATATTGTTTAAAAATAAAAATAGCAACATATTACACCTATTTCTAATATAAATATGCATATAATTATTTTTCTATATGGGGAATATAGGTGGAATATTGTTTTTTAATAAACATAGGAATCCATTTAACCCATTTCTATTAAGAATATCCATATAATTATTTTTCTACATGGGGATTATGGGTGGAATATTGTTTATAAATTCACATCGGAACCTATTTAACCCATTTCTGATAAGAATATGCATATAATTATTTTTTTACATGGGGATTTTAGGTGGACATTTGTTTATAAATATACATAGGAACCGATTGAACCCATTTCTGATTAGAATATGCATATAATTATTTTTCTATATCCGGAGAATATTGTTTATAGATATACATAGTTACTTATTTAACACATTTCTGATAAGAATATGCATATAATTTTTTTCTACATGGGATTATGGGTGGAATATTGTTTGTAAATGCACATAGCAACATAATAAACCTATTTCTGATAAGAATAGGCATATAAATATTTTTCTACATTGGGATTATGGGTGGAATATTGTTTATAAATATACATAGGAACCTATTTAACCCATTTCTGATAAGAATATGCATATAATTGTTTTTCTACATGGGTATTATGGGTGGAATATTGTAGTTAAACATACATAGGAATATATTAACATATTTCTGATATGAATATGCATAAAATTATTTTTCAACATTGGGATTATGGGTGGAATATTGTTAATAAATATACATAGGAACCTATTTAACCCATTTCTGTTAAGAATATCAATATAATTATTTTTCTACATAAGGATTATGGGTGGAATATTGTTTATAAATATACATAGGAACCTATTTAATCAATTTCTGATAAAAATATGCATATAATTATTTTTCTACATTGGGATTATGGGTGGAATATTGTTTATAAATATACATAGCAACCTATTTAACCCATTTCTGATAAGAATATGCATATAATTATTTTTCTATATGGGGATTATTGGTGGAATATTGTTTATAAATAAAAATAGCAACATGTTACACCTTTTTCTAATATGAATATGGAAATAATTATTTTTCTATATGGGGATTATGGGTGGAATAATGTTTATAAATATACATAGGAATCTATTTAACCCATTTCTGATAAGAATATGCACATAATTATTTTTTTACATGGGGATTATGGGTGGAATGTTGTAGGCAAACATACATTGGAATATATTAAACATATTTCAGATATGAATATTCATAAAATTATTTTTCTATAGTTGAATTATGGGTGGAATATTGTTTGTAAATATACAAAGCAACATATTAAACCTATTTCTGATATGAATATGCATATACTTATTTTTCTATAGGGGATTATGGGTGGAATATTGTTTATAAATATACATAGGGACCTAGTTAATCCATTTCTGAAAAAATATTCATATAATTATTTTTCTACATTATGATTATGGGTGGAATATTGTTTATAAATATACATAGCAACCTATTTAACCCATTTCTGATAAGAATATGCATATAATTATTTTTCTACATGGGTATTATGGGTGGAATATTGTAGTTAAACATACATAGGAATATATTAAACCTATTTCTGATATGAATATGCATAAAATTATTTTTGTACATTGGGATTATGGGTGGAATATTGTTTATAAATATACATAGGAACCTATTTAACCCATTTCTGATAAGAATATCTATATAATTATTTTTCTACACAGGGATTATGGGTGGAATATTGTTTATAAATATACATAGCAACCTATATAACCCATTTCTGATAAGAATATGCATATAATTATTTTTCTACATGGGGATTATTGGTAGAATGTTGTTTAAAAATAAAAATAGCAACATATTACACCTATTTCTAATATGAATATGCATATAATTATTTTTCTATATGGGGATTATGGGTGGAATATTGTTTATAAATATACATAGGAACCTATTTAACCCACTTCTGATAAGAATATGCATATAATTATTTTTCTACATAGGGGATTATGGGTGGAATATTGTTAATAAATATACATAGCAACATATTAAACCTATTTCTGATATGAATAGGCATACAATCATTTTTCAATGTGGGGATTATGGGTTGAATATTCTTTATAAATATACATAGGAACCTATTTAACCCACTTCTGATAAGAATATGCATATAATTATTTTTCTACATGGGGATTATGAATGGAATATTGTTAATAAATATACATATCAACATATTAAATTTATTTCTGATATAAATATGCATATACTTATTTTTCTACATGGGGACTATGGGTAGAATATTGTCGATAAACATAGATTGCGACATATTAAACCTATTTCTGATAAAAATATGTATATCATTATTTTTCTACATATGGATTATGGGTGGAATATTGTTTATAAATATACATAGGAACCTATTTATCCAATTTCTGATAAGAATATGCATATAATTATTTTTCTACATGGAAATTTTGGGTGGGATATTGTTTATAAATGCACCTAGGAACCTATTTAACCCTTTTGTGATAAGAATATGCATATGATTATATTTCTACATGGGGTTATGGGTGGAATATTGTTTAAAAATAAAAATAGCAATATATTAAACCTATTTCTAATATAAATATGCATATAATTATTTTTCTATATGGGGAATATAGGTGGAATATTGTTTTTTAATAAACATAGGAATCTAATTAACCCATTTCTATTAAGAATATCCATATAATTATTTTTCTACATGGGGATTATGGGTGGAATATTGTTTATAAATTCACATAGGAACCTATTTAACCCATTTCTGATTAGAATATGCATATAATTATTTTTCTATATCCGGAGAATATTGTTTATAAATATACATAGTTACCTACTTAACCCATTTCTGATAAGAATATGCATATATTTTTTTTTCTACATGGGATTATGGGTGGAATATTGTTTGTAAATGCACATAGCAACATAATAAACCTATTTCTGATAAGAATAGGCATATAAATATTTTTCTACATTGGGATTATGGGTGGAATATTGTTTATAAATATACATAGGAACCTATTTAACCCATTTCTGATAAGAATATGCATATAATTATTTTTCTACATGGGTATTATGGGTGGAACATTGTAGTTAAACATACATAGGAATATATTAAACATACTTCTGATATGAATATGCATAAAATTATTTTTCTACATTGGGATTATGGGTGGAATATTGTTTATAAATATACATAGGAACCTATTTAACCCATTTCTGTTAAGAATATCAATATAATTATTTTTCTACATAAGAATTATGGGTGGAATATTGTTTATAAATATACATAGGAACCTATTTAATTCATTTCTGATAAAATATGCATATAATTATTTTTCTATATTGGGACTATGGGTGGAATATTGTTTATAAATATACATAGCAACCTATTTAACCCATTTCTGATAGGAATATGCATATAATTATTTTTCTATATGGGGATTATTGGTGGAATATTGTTTATAAATAAAAATAGCAACATATTACACCTATTTCTAATATGAATATGGATATAATTATTTTTCTATATGGGGATTATGGGTGGAATAATGTTTATAAATATACATAGGAACCTATTTAACCCATTTCTGATAAGAATATGCATATAATTATTTTTCTACATGGGGGATTATGGGTGGAATATTGTTAAAAAATATACATAGCAACATATAAAACCTATTTCTGATATGAATATGCATACAATCATTTTTCTACATGGGGTTATGTGTGGAATATTGTAGATAAACACACATAGCAACATATTAAACCTATTTCTGTTAAGAATAAGCATATCTTTTTTTCTACATGTGGACTATAGGTGGAATATTGTTTATAAATATACATAGGAACCTATTTAACCCATTTCTGATAAGAATATGCGTATAATTTTTTTCTACATGTGGATTATGGGTTTAATATTGTTTATAAATATACATAGGAACCTATTTAATCCTTTTCTGATAAGAATATGCACATAATTATTTTTCTACATGGGGATTATGGGTGGAATGTTGTAGGCAAACATACATAGGAGTATATTAAACGTATTTCAGATATGAATATGCATAAAATTATTTTTCTACAGTTGAATTATGGGTGGAATTGTTTATATATAGTTAGCAACCTATTTAACCCATTTCTGATAAGAATATGCATATAATTATTTTTCTACATGGATATTATGGGTGGAATATTGTAGTTAAACATACATAGGAATATATTAAACCTATTTCTGATATGAATATGCATAAAATTATTTTCCTTCATTGCTATTATGGGTGGAATATTGTTTATAAATATACATAGGAACCTATTTAACCCATTTCTGATAAGAATATCTATATAATTATTTTTCTACATAAGGATTATGGGTGGAATATTATTTATAAATATACATAGCAACCTATATAACCCATTTCTGATAAGAATATGCATATAGTTATTTTTCTACATGGGTATTATGGGTGGAACATTGTAGTTAAACATACATAGGAATATATTAAACATACTTCTGATATGAATATGCATAAAATAATTTTTCTACATTGGGATTATGGGTGGAATACTGTTTATAAATATACATAGGAACCTATTTAACCCATTTCTGATAAGAATATCAATATAATTATTTTTCTACATAAGGATTATAGGTGGAATATTGTTTCTAAATATACATAGGAACCTATTTAATCCATTTCTGATAAAATATGCATATAATTATTTTTCTATATTGGGACTATGGGTGGAATATTGTTTATAAATATACATAGCAACCTGTTTAACCCATTTCTGATAGGAATATGCATATAATTATTTTTTTATATGGGGATTATTGGTGGAATATTGTTTATAAATAAAAATAGCAACATATTACACCTATTTCTAATATGAATATGGATATAATTATTTTTCTATATGGGGATTATGGGTGGAATAATGTTTATAAATATACATAGGATATGTATATAAATTATATAAAAATAAAAAAAAATTATATAAAAATATATAATAAAATAATTATATGCATATTCTTAACAGAAATGGGTTAAATTTCTGTTAAGAATATGCATATAATTATTTTTCTACATGGGGGATTATGGGTGGAATATTGTTAAAAAATATACATAGCAACATATAAAACCTATTTCTGATATGAATATGCATACAATCATTTTTCTACATGGGGTTATGTGTGGAATATTGTAGATAAACACACATAGCAACATATTAAACCTATTTCTGTTAAGAATAAGCATATCTTTTTTTTCTACATGTGGACTATGGGTGGAATATTGTTTATAAATATACATAGGAACCTATTTAACCCATTTCTGATAAGAATATGTATATAATTTTTTTCTACATGTGGATTATGGGTTTAATATTGTTTATAAATATACATAGGAACCTATTTAATCCATTTCTGATAAAATATGCATATAATTATTTTTCTATATTGGGACTATGGGTGAAATATTGTTTATAAATATACATAGCAGCCTATTTAACCCATTTATGATAGGAATATGCACATAATTATTTTTCTACATGGGGATTATGGGTGGAATGTTGTAGGCAAACATACATAGGAGTATATTAAACGTATTTCAGATATGAATATGCATAAAATTATTTTTCTACAGTTGAATTATGGGTGGAATATTGTTTATATATACTTAGCAACCTATTTAACCCATTTCTGATAAGAATATGCATATAATTATTTTTGTACATGGATATTATGGGTGGAATATTGTAGTTAAACATACATAGGAATATATTAAACCTATTTCTGATATGAATATGCATAAAATTATTTTTCTTCATTGCTATTATGGGTGGAATATTGTTTATAAATATACATAGGAACCTATTTAACCCATTTCTGATAAGAATATCTGTATAATTATTTTTCTACATAGGGATTATGGGTGGAATATTATTTATAAATATACATAGCAACCTATATAACCCATTTCTGATAAGAATATGCATATAATTGTTTTTCTATAAGGGATTGTGGATGGAATATTGTTTATAAATATATATAGGAACCTATTTAACCCATTTCTGATAAGAATATGCATATAATTATTTTTCTACGTGAGGATTATGTATGGAATATTGTAGTTAAACATACATAGCAACATATTAAACCTATTTCTGATATGAATATGCATATCATTTTTTTCTAAATGGGGATTATGGGTGGAATATTGCTTATATATTTATAAGAACCTATTTAACCCATTTCTGATAAGAATATGCATATAATTATTTATTCTAAATGGGAGGAGCCGGATGTGGGCGTCTAGCTGATCTCGGAGTGCGCTCTGGGATGCCGGGTCCCTCCTCCCGTCCAGCGGCGGTGCAGTGACGCTCGTAGCAGCGTCTATGGCTCAGATGCGGGCTGCCTGCTCCTCTTGGGATACTCCGTGGGACTTGGGTCCCTATACAATCGCGGCTGCTGCCTCCCCCCACCCCTCTCCCCCCTCCCCCTCCTCTCTGTCTCCCTGCACCTCTGAGCCCAGACCAGGTGGCGGATAATTAGGGGATCGAGGAGGCGCTCTGGGAAACAGCTGATGAGAGGAGTTGAATCCCTGGAGATCACGGCCCCTGCCTGCTCCCCACCGAAGCAGCTGGAGAGGAAGCTGAACGGGAAGGAACGGAGGATACTGCTGCTAGCTTTCTTGGGACACAGAAACCTCTGGAGAAGCCCAGATCATTAACTCTCAGATAAGTACACTGGAGTGAAGGCAGCTGGAGGGGGTAAGTGCTTTACATTAAGTTATGCCGGTGGAGCATTAATATGCATTATTTGAGGCTATATGAGGCTAAGGTAAAGCACAGGTAAATTACCCATGGACAGTAAACTGTACAACCCACCCAGGCCACTACTCAAAAGGACATTCTAAGGTGCATAAATCTATTTTCAAGAGTTTAAATCTTCTTTTCCAGGGACACTGGTATAGTTCTACACTAAAGTGATATAAATACAAAGGAGAAGATGTGCTAAAACCGTTCGTAAGAATAGTTTTACTTTCCCTTTCTGGCTTTCTGGTGTCTTCTCTGGGACTTGATTTCTTCTGTTAAGAGCTACAAAGGATCTACAAAGGATGGGACCAGTGTAAAATGCACGAGAGGGCGCCGGCTGTATTGAACTCCCCGAATTTTCTATGCAATTTCGGTACAAGGATGTGCCAATAGGGATCAAAATTGCATGGAAGGGAGAGATAGAGAGGGACCTAATCCATAGGATCCCCCACTAAGTAGGATTATCCTGTGATAGCGGCGTAAGGACTTTTAAATGGTTATGAGTCTGAATGAGTAGTGCTCTACATTAAGCTATGCCGGTGGAATATTAACATGCATTATATGAGGCTATATGAGGCTAAGGTAAAGCACAGGTAAATTACCCACGGACAGTAAACGGTACAACCCACCCAGGCCACTACTCAAAAGGACATTCTAAGGTGCATAGATCTATTTTCATGAGTTTAAATCTTCTTTTCCAGGGATACTGGTATAGTTCTATACTAAAGTGATATAAATACAAAGGAGAGGATGTGCTAAAACCGCTTGTAAGAATAGTTTTGCTTTCCCTTTCTGGCTCTCTGGTGTCTTCTCTGGGACTTGATTTCTACGGCTAAGATATACAAAGGATGGGACCAGTTTAAAATGCACGTGAGGGCGCCGCCTGTATTGAACTCCCCAAATTCTCTATGCAATTTCGGTACAAGGATGTGCCAATAGGGATCGAAATTGCATAGTAGGGAGAGATAGAGAGGGACCTAGACCACAGGATCCCCCCTGAGTAGGATTATCTTATGATAAGTGGCGTAAGGACTTTCAAATGGTTACGAGTCCGAATTAATGACATACAGGCAGATTAACCTCATCTGGTAAAAGAATAAAGCTGCAGACCCTGGTCTTCCAATAGCCTAGGGGAAGAACTTCCCCCCAGGATTTGTAACTGCACCAAATAACTACCTATTCCGCTGGCACCATTTCTGGGAGTTAACTCAGAAAAGGGTCAATCAAAAGGTGAAAGATAATAGAGAATGAGAGGAAAAACGGGGAAGGGGGGAACAACAAACCCAACAGGGATTTCCTCCAGAACAAGTACCAGTCCAGGCACAATAAGGAAATATATGGTCCATGAAAATACTAATGTAAGCCCGGGTAAGGTGTCTGGTTCAAAAAGTAAAACCCCTGAATGTCTGCCTAAAATTAGTACAAGAAGACAGTTGGCAGAAGCAGAATCTCTCACTACAAATCCAGCAATAGCAGAAGAAGTTCTAATGGAGAGCCAACGGGAAAGGGTATTGCCAACAAAGAATGAAATGGCGGAGATGTTTGCTAGACTGGAAACCTCTATTAAAGGTGAAATAGAAGCAATACGGGGAGATATGGGACATGTATTAAGAAGAGTGGAAGAAGCTGAGACAGTAGCCCGAAAGACAGGGGATGGAGATAAGGAACCTGAAAAGCCAGATGGAGGAGATGCAACGTGAACAAAGGAATTTGAGATATAGATTGGAAGATCAGGAAAACCGAAACAGAAGAAAAAATCTGAGGATTAGAGGTCTCCCAGAGACACAGGGGGAGGGAGAAAATCTACAGGAAAAGGTGGATCAAATCTTTGGAGGCCTTATTAATCCAACTAATCCAATTAATCCTTATTAAAATTACAACATCTATAGAAAAGCTATATCAGGCGAACTTCATGCCTGCTGTATTCTATTTAGCTCTGAGGTAAAATCAGAACTAAATAGAATACAGCAGGGACAATTGTCGTGGGCGGGAAGAATTAATATATTCAAAATGGTCTTATTACCAAAAATAACATATAAAATGCAAATGCTCCCAATCACACTTCCATCTGCATATCTTAAAAGATTACACTCAATGATATTAAGGTTTATATGGAAAGGGAAAACAGCACGTTTAAAATATACTCAATTAATAAACACTAAAAGTAAAGGGGGATGGGGAGCACCAGATATTTGTAAATACTATGAAGCCATTGCACTTGCGAGAGTGGTAGATTGGGTTAAAAATAAAGAAAAACAATGGGTAGAAATTGAAAACAAAATTAGTAATCTAAAATTACACAAAATAATATGGAGTCCACCAAAACTAAGAAAATATAATTTTGAAACACACGAAATCACTAGGCATGCACTTAGAATATGGGATGCTATACACAAAAGGGAACACTGGGAGTACAACTCACTGTTAATGTCATTAAAAGATGTGGAATATTTTCCACCGGGGAAGGAAGAGTGGTTTGGTAAATGGCTCTTAGAAAAGAATATACAACTGAAAGATGTAGTGGACCGGGGTAGAATATGTCCAATACAAGAGCTTAAGAATAGAAGAGATAAGATAATCATCAACCCATGGCGTTATAGTCAATTAAAGCATTTTGTTGAATCTTTACCTCAACCAATTAGAACAATCAAAAAACTACTTCCATTAGAGAAAATTTGCATGGACATAGGCGAAAAAGGTGGTTTTTCCCGAATATATAAAATACTGGTGGAGCTGAGAAGGTCAGATACGTTGGCCTTTATAGGAAAATGGGAGAAGGAGCTAGGAAAAACATTTTCAGAGACAGAAGTAGCTATGATATTGAAGAGGCTTTCGGTCACATCAGTTAATAGTAAACTGCTAGAGTTAAATTATAAATGCCTGACAAGGATTTATATGACTCCGGATAAGATGCACAAAATTAATGGGGGAAAATCTCAGCTCTGTTGGAGGGGATGTAATGAAATAGGGACGATGGCCCATATGTGGTGGTCGTGCCCTGAAATAGGAATCTTCTGGGATGAGATTAAAAAATATATTAAAGAGATTACAAACTTTGATTTGCCAAAAGATCCTGGGGTTTTTTTGTTTCATTTGAGTGAGATGCCCACTAAAACCTATCTCAGAACACTTCTGCCCCATTTTATAGACGCAGCTAAAAGCCTAATTTCTAAAAATTGGAAAAGAAAAGAAAGACCAACCATGAGGGAATGGATTAACAAAATAAATGAGATACAGGAATTAGAGTACTTAAGGTTCAGTGAAGGGATAAAAATGGAGGCCTATAAGATAAAGTGGGGAATGTGGGAAAAATTTAAAAAATCCATAAGAGCGGCTGAGATGTGGACAACTTGAGGAATAGAGAGGGTAGATCCCGACCCAGGGGGGGTAAATGGGAAATTAGAGAGGAAGAGTGGGGAGGGAGGAGGTACGGTCTCGGGGAGGGGGAGGAGGGGAGGGGGGAGGGGGGGATTGATAGGAAGAAATTAATGGTAAATATCTGAAACATATGGGGGTTGTTATTTTCTGTGTAATGAAGTGACTTAATCAATGAAACAGATTTAAAGCCACAATGATGTGATGATAAAAGGGAAGCATTTTTGAATATTACCTATTTGAAAAATGTATTCCCATGGTAAATCTTCTCGCTGACGTGGCAAAAAAAAAAAAACAAACTATTTCTGTTAAGAATAAGCATATCTTTTTTTTCTACATGTGGACTATGGGTGGAATATTGTTTATAAATATACATAGGAACCTACTTAACCCATTTCTGATAAGAATATGCATATAATTTTTTTCTACATGTGGATTATGGGTTTAATATTGTTTATAAATATACATAGGAACCTATTTAATCCTTTTCTGATAAGAATATGCACATAATTATTTTGTTTATATTGTTTATGAATATACATAGCAACATATTAAACCTATTTCTGATATGAATATGCATATAGTTATTTTTCTATATGGGTTGAATATTGTTTATAAATATACATAGGAACCTATTTAACCCATTTCTGATAAGAATATGCATATAATTATTTTTCTACCTTTCAAGTTATTTGTGGAATGTTGTAGGTAAACATACATAGGAATATATTAAACATATTTCTGATATGAATATGCATAAAATTATTTTTCTACATTTTAATTATGGGTGGAATATTGTTTATAAATATAGATATAGATAGGGCACATAGCTGGAATGTGCCCCGGGCGTCCGTTTGATTGCGATGGACCTAGCCAGAATCAAAGAAAAGGAAGGGGAGAGGCTGGGAGCAGAGCGGAATGGGAGAAGACCACAGGGGCAGATGATGGGAACAGAAAAGGACCACTAATGAACCAATCCCAGCAGTATAACAAAGGGACAATGCGCTTAAAAAATAAATAAAATATAAACTGAAATACGGACAATTTCAAAGAAAATACAAACAAATAATATATTAAATATCCAATGAAAATTCCTTTTGAAAAACATTATAGAGAGACAGTAATTGTGTTAAATTAAACATATAAAACAAGAAAAAAGAAAATAATCAATAGAGCTCAATGATAAAATTAACTATTGAAAAAGGAATGAAATAAAAAAGGGGGTAAACGAAAGAGAGGAAACCAAAGGAGAAAGGGGCAGGGAGGAGAGAAAGAAAGAAAAGAAAGAAAGGGGGAAACAATGGAGGAGAATCATATGCAGGATTCACAGAAAAGGCCTATAACTCAAGCTCTAATTGAACCCCGGGAAGATGGTTGCTCTAAGGTCGTATATCCAGCGGGCTTCAAGCTGGAGCAGCGTTCGATCTACGCTGCCCCCTCTTTCGTCCAACGGGATATGATCTAAAACCAGAAATTTGATGGTATAAGGGTTGAAGTCATGATATGTACCAACATGTCTACCTATAGCGGTGTTCATTTTCTTTTTAAAAATGGGTTTTATGTGGTCTCTTATACGTTTGAAGAATTGTCGCTTTGTTTTGCCGACATAGAAACCACTGCAGACACACTGGGCTAGATAGATGACAACGGGAGTTTGACAGGTGACTTTAAATTTAATGGAGTGCCACTTTCCATTGGGAAGCAGAAATCGGGATTTGTTATCCACAAACTTGCAGATGTCACAATTTCCACAAGGAAATATACCTGTATTTATTGAGTTATTGCAGAGAGAAACCTCACTGAAGTGACTATGAACGAAACGGTACTTCAAAGAAGGAACCCGTCTGAAAATTATCTCTGGAAAATCTTTTATATATTTCTTGGCTATTGGGTCAGCTAACAAAAGGGGCCAGAATCAGTTCAAGATTCTTCTCATTTCATTGTGTTGATTGGAATAACGGGTAATTATTCTTGCTGTGTCTACTTTTTTAGGAGGTTTTTTAGAAAAGATCAATGAATCTCTCTTTTGGACATTGACACAATTATATGCTTTCTGGAGGCAAGAATGGCTGTAGCCTTGAGCGAGCAATCTTTTGTATAAGTCTTTAGCAGCTACTTGAAAATCCGAATCCTTACTACAGTTGCGTTTAAGTCGCAAATACTGGCTGTAGGGGATACTCCTTAATAATGAATCTGGGTGCAAGCTATTTGCATGAAGAATTGTATTGCCCACAGAGGGTTTTCTGTAAAGTGAAGAATCCAGTTTACCATTGACATCAATAGAGATCGTTAAGTCAAGAAAATTAATTCTGGTTTCACTATATTCCATGGTAAATCTGAGATTGAACTCGTTTATAGAGAGCAGTCTAAGAAATTCATTCAATTCTGATTCAGAGCCGGACCAGAAGATTAAAACATCATCTATATAGCGATGCCAAGAGATGACCTTTTACAAGAGGTGGGCAAGGTCATCTCTGGAGAAAACATCCTTTTCCCACCCCCCCGGTACAGGTTGTTTCACCACTAATCGGAACCAAACTTTTGTTAAGGTTCCTATGTATATTTATGAACAATATTCCACCCATAATCCACATGTAGAAAAATCATGATATGTGTAGTTTTATCAGAAATAGGTTTAATATGTTGCTATGTATGTTTATCTATAATATTGTACCCATAATCCCTATGTAGAAAAATAATTATATGCATATCCATATCAGAAATAGGTTTAATATGTTGCTATGAATATTTATAAACAATATTCCACCCATAATCCCAATGTAGAAAAACAATTTTATGCATATTCATATCAGAAATAGGTTTCATTTATTCCTATGTATGTTTAACTATAATATTCCACCCATAATCCCAATGTAGAAAAATAATTATATGCATATTCTTATCAGAAATGGGTTAAATATGTTACTATGTATATTTATAAACAATATTCCATCCATAATCCCCATGTAGAAAAAAAAGGATATGCATATTCTTTTCAGAAATTGGTTAAATAGGTTCCTATGTATATTTATAAACAATATTCCACCCATAATCCCCATATAGACAAATAATTATATGCATATTCATATTACAAATAGGTTTAATATGTTGCTATGAATATTTATAAACAATATTCCCAATGTAGAAAAACAATTTTATGCATATATTTATATCAGAAATAGGTTTAACTTATTCCTATGTATGTTTAACTATAATATTCCACCCATAATCCCAATGTAGAAAAATAATTATATGCATATTCTTATCAGAAATGGGTTAAATAGGTTACTATGTATATTTATAAACAATATTCCACCCATAATCCCCATGTAGAAAAATAATGATATGCATATTCTTATCAAAAATTGTTTAAATAGGTTCCTATGTATATTTATAAACAATATTCCACCCATAATCCCCATATAGAAAAATAATTATATGCATATTCATATTAGAAATAGGTTTAATATGTTGCTATGAATATTTATAAACAATATTCCACCCATAATCCCAATGTAGAAAAACAATATTATGCATATCCATATCAGAAATAGGTTTCATTTATTCCTATGTATGTTTAACTATAATATTCCACCCATAATCACAATGTAGAAAAATAATTATATGCATATTCTTATCAGAAATGGGTTAAATAGTGTCAAGTTCTAGGTGCGAGGCCAGATTGCTGAGAGGGTGCCCCTTGCGACTAAGTGCAGCGTAACCCTGGGAGTGAGACAGGGAGTACGGTGCCCAAAGGTTCACGGGTTGCCTGATGTTGAGGGTTGGATAGCTAAGAGCCGCTTGGGTGCGTAACCGTGCGTGGAAGTATTCCAGTGGAGAAACCAGGAACGGGGTCCAGGCAGGCCAGGGGTCGGTAGCAGTCCAGAAGAGGTACAATAGTTTTAATCAGGAACAAGGTCAGTAGCCAGGCCAGGGGTCAAGACCGATCAGACAAGCAAAGGTGCAGGGGTACAGACAGGAACGTAGTCAAGTCCAAGTCAGAGGTCGATGCAGGCGGAGATTAGGGTGAGTCAGGCAAGCCGAGTAGTAAACAGGAACCTGGAAGTCAGATGCAGGAAGCAGGTACTGGGAACACAGGAAGCTGATGATAATCCAGCAACTTGCATACAACTGCAGCAGGTTTAAATAGGCCAGAGGGCACCAAACACCGTCACTGTGTGCGCATGCTCCTGGGGATGCACCCGGCACGGTGATGACGGTTACTGGCAGGATCACCAGTCCTAATACTATTTCCCTGACAGTGCCCCCCCAGGGGGCAGCCTCCGGATGCCCAATCGGGCCCATTTCTCAGGATGGCGACCTCGGAACAACTGCAACAGTCTGGGAGCATAAATATTTCTTGCTGATTCCTAAGAATTTTCTTCCATAGAATAACCTTTCCATTTAATAAGAAATTGAGTTGTCCTACCTCTTCGTCGACAGTCCAGAATGGCTTCCACTTCATATTCAGTTTCATCTCCCACTGAGACTGGAGGAGGAGGAACTTCTTCTCTTCCTGGAAAGGGACTAGAGACAATAGTTTTAAGCAAATACACATGAAATACTGGATGTATTTTATAGGACCCTGGTAATACTAGTTCAAATGCCACTGGGTTGATTTCTTGTTTAATTGTAAAAGGCCTGTTAAACCTAGGACCCAACTTCCGGGAGGGACAAGGAAATTTCAGATTTGCTGAATAGAGCCATACGCTATCTCCCACCTTAAACACAGGATTCTTCCTCCTTTTATCATACTGCTTCTTGTAGTCCTCCTGGGCCTTCTGCATGGTCATCTGGAGGGTCTGATAATTAGCCTGGATAGCGTTAATTCTGTCCTGAACTGCTGGAACTGAGGCCTCCAGAATGATATTGGCCAGAAATGAGGGATGGAACCCATAGTTGGCCCAGAAGGGAGATTGATTGGTATTTGCATGAACTGAACTGTTATATGCGAACTCCGCACACGGGAGTAAGGTGATCCAATCGTCCTGGTAAAAAGAGCAGAAGCAGCGTAGATATTGTTCTAAGGTTTGGTTTGTTCTTTCGGTTTGACCGTAGCTCTGGGGATGATAAGCAGAAGATAGATGTATTTTGATTGACAGCATTTTGCAGAGCTCTTTCCAGAATCTGGAGGTAAATTGTACCCCTCTATCATAAACAATACTGTTAGGTAAGCCGTGTAGTCTGACTATTTCCTTAATGAAAGTCCTTGCCATATCAGTGGCAGATGGTGTACCCTGCATAGGCAGAAAGTGAGCCATTTTGGACAGACGATCCACGACTACCAGAATAGTCATGAATTCTTCTGAGGGAGGTAACTCTACGATAAAGTCCATTGAAATTTCTTTCCATGGCTGTTCTGGCACAGGCAGTGGACGTAACAGACTCCAAGATTTGACGTTGGACCCCTTATTCCGCTGGCAGATGGTACAGGAATCAACGTACCTTTTACAATCAGACTTTAGGGACGGCCACCAGAAAGATCGTTGGACCAGCTCCATCGTTTTTCGCACCCCGAAATGGCCAGCGAGTTGATGGTCATGCAGAGTCGTTAGGACCTGGATTCTGGTTTGCTGTGAGACAAAGATTTTTGTCCTGGTAAGGAAGAAACCCATCCAGGTTTCTTAGGGAAGAGGCTTCTGGTTCTGAGCAATGGATGGAAGCCTGTCTGAGTGAGGAGCTTAGGTCAGGTTGAATCATAAGAAAGTTCTGTGGTGACAGGATGGTGCTGGGAGCCACCTCCTCGGGAGTGTCAGAGAACATTCTGGACAGAGCATCCGCCTTCCCATTCTTAGATCCAGGGCGGAAGGTTATGTGGAAGTTGAATCTGGCAAAGAACAGAGCCCACCGGGCCTGTCGAGGTCTTAACCGCTTAGCAGTGCAGAGGTACTCTAGGTTTCGGTGGTCCGTAAATATCATTATGGGATGAGAGGCACCTTCGAGGAGATATCTCCACTCCTCCAGAGCAGTCTTAATGGCCAAGAGTTCTCTATCACCCACATCATAGTTTCTCTCGGACTGGCTCATCTTTCGTGAAGAGAAGGTCACGGGATGCAGTAACGACTTGGGCCCCTGGCGTTGAGACAGAACTGCCCCCGTGGCTACTTCAGAGGCATCAACCTCCAGGGTATACGGCAGAGCGGGGTTGTGGTGTTGTAAGATTGGAGCCGAGGTAAACAAAGACTTCAGCTTATCGAAGGCAGATTGCGCTCTGGAGACCACAGGAACCGAGCATGCAGATGGGTTACTTGGGTTATAGGTGAGATAATGGAAGAAAATGAACCTTCTATAAAAATTTGCGAAGCCCACAAATCTTTGCACCCCCTTCTTGTCTGATGGAGTTGGCCAATCCAGGATTGCCTGTATTTTTTGTGGATCCATGGCTACACCACCTGTGGAGATGATAAACCCCAGAAAGTGTATGGATGCTTTTTCGAAATCACACTTCTCCACTTTCACGTAGAGTCTGTGTTTCCTCAGTGTGTGTAATACTGTCTTTACATGCATCCGGTGAAGCTCCAGAGTAGTTGAGAAGATGAGGATATCATCAAGATAGATGATTATAAAGAGATCCAGGTATTCACGGAAGATATAATTTACAAAATGTTGAAATGTGGCTGGGACGTTGCATAGCCCAAAGGGCATCACCAAGTATTTGAAATGTCCAAAGCATGCTCTGAACGCTGTCTTCCATTCGTCACCCTCCCGGATGCGAACTAGATTGTAGGTCCCCCCGTAGGTCAAGTTTAGTGAACACACGAGCAGTACAGAATCTCTGAAAGAGTTCAGGAACAAGGGGGAGAGGATAGCAGTTTTTTACGGTAATTTTATTGAGTTCCCTGTAATCCACACAAGGTCTTAGGGTCTTGTCTTTTTTTTCAACTAAAAAGATTCTGGCACCAGCAGGAGAGGAAGAAGACTGGATGAAGCCTTTTTCTAAGTTTTCGTCAATATATTGACGCAGGGTTCCTAGTTCCATTTCGGAGAGTGGAAAAATACGTCCAAAAGGAATTTCGGCTCCAGGGAGTAATTCAATCGGACAGTCATATGGTCTATGTGGTGGTAGAATATCAGCTTTCTTCTTATCGAAGACATCCGAAAATTCATGATAGACTGATGGTACATTGGGATAACTGACCGATACAGGCTGAACTGACAAACAACTGGTAGTGTCCATGTGGCTAGGGGCCAGGCAATGCTGCAAACAGTAGGGAGAAGTGAACACAATTTCTCTCTTAGCCCAATTGATCTGAGGGTTGTGTGTTTGAAGCCAGGGAGTACCCAGGATGACTGGATACATAGGTGAGCTCAGAACGTCAAAACGTATGAACTCCTGATGGCCATCAGGAGTAGTGACAAACAGAGGAACAGTCTCTTGGGTAACAGGACCAGAACTAGGCAGGGTACCATCGGCCAGGAGAACTTCCAGTCTATGTTTCTTGGGTAGTAAAGATAGGCCACGTCTTTTGGCCAGGTTCAGGTCCAGGAAGCAGCTGCATGCCCCGGAATCGACTATGGCTTGTAGCTGAACGCTTCCTTCCGCTAACTGCAACATAATAAGGAGGACAAGGTGGGAAGTGGAAGTTCCGGAGACCTGGAAATATACTGGGGTGTACCTGAGTGGCTTGCAGGCCCTAATGGGACAGTGGCAGAGGAAGTGTCCATTCTCTCCACAATAAAGACATAAGTTGGCTTGTAGCCGACGTTGTTTCTCCCCAGGGGTCAATGCAGCTCTCCTCCTACTAGCGGGCCTTGCCCCAGTCTCTGGAGTGGATATACAGAGAGTTTGTGACCTTTCGGCCTGGTGCTCTCGTAGACGTCTGTCCAACTGGATGGCCCTTTGGATGAGATCCTCTAGATGAGCAGGAATACCACTTCTGGCCAATTCATCCTTGAGGGATTCAGAAAGTCCTAAACGGAATTGATATTTTAAAGCGGCCTCATTCCAGCCTGTATCTGCAGACCATCGACAGAAGTCTATGGTGTAGTCCTCTACCGGTGCTGTCCCTGCTGTAGGGAGAGCAGGGCGGCTTCAGCGGTGGCTGCGAGCTGAGGATCTTTGTAGAGCTGAGACATGGCTGCGAAGAAAGTGTCCACTGTGCAGATAGCTGGGTCCTTTTGTTCCAATAGACTGTGAGCCCATGCCTGGGAAACACCGGATAACAAAGAAATAAGGAACCCAACCTTAGTAGTTTCAATAGAAAATGTCCGGGGCTGCAGGGCCAGATAAAGCAAACAGGCATTTTTAAAAGATCTAAACTTTAGTCGATCTCCAGTAAACCGCTCAGGCATTGGAACTCGTGGCTCTGGAGGCGGGATCATCACCGTAGGGGTAGCTGGTTCCATTAGTAGTTTTAGCCTCCAGATTCAGGTATCCATCCTGTAGCTTTTGGATTACTTGAGCAAGAGTAGAAGTCTGTTGGCACAAAGCCTCCACAGGGGACGCACTTCTGTCGGCCTCAGTCATTGCTGGATTATACTGTCAAGTTCTAGGTGTGAGGCCAGATTGCTGAGAGAGCGCCCCTTGTGACTAAGTGCAGCGTAAACCTACGAGTGAGACAGGGAGTATGGTGCCCAAAGGTGCACGGGTTGCCGGATGTTGAGGGTTGGATAGCTAAGAGCCGCTTGGGTGTGTTGGGCAACCGTGCATGGAAGTATTCCAGTGGAGAAACCAGGAACGGGGTCAAGGCAGGCCGGGGGGTCGCGAACCATAGGAGCAGTCCGGAAGAGGCACAATAGGTTTAATCAGGAACAAGATCAGTAGCCAAGGCAGGGGTCAAGACCGATCAGACAAGCAAAGGTGCAGGGGTACAGACAGGAGCGTAGTCAAGTCCAAGCCAGAGGTTGATGCAGGCGGAGATCAGGGTGAGTCAGGCAAGCTGAGTAGTAAACAGGAACCAGGAAGTCAAATGCAGGAAGCCGGTACAGGGAACACAGGAAGCTGATGGTAATCCAGCAACTTGCATACAACTGCAGCAGGTTTAAATAGGCCAGAGGGTGCCAAACACTGTCACTGTGTGCGCATGCACCTGGGGATGCGCCCAGCATGGTGATGACGGTTACTGGCAGGATCACCAGTCCTAATACTATTTCCCGGACAAATAGGTTGCTATGTATATTTACAAACAATATTCCACCCATAATCCCTTTGTAGAAAAATAATTATGTTCATATTCTTATCAGAAATGGGTTAAATAGGTTCCTATGTATATTTATAAACAATACTCCACCCATAATCCCCATATAGAAAAATAATTAAATGCATATTCTTATCAGAAATTAGTTAAATAGGTTCCTATGTATATTTATAAACAATATTCCATGCATAATCCACATGTAGCAAAATCATGATATGTGTATTTTAATCAGAAATAGGTTTAATATGTTGCTACCCTGTTTCCCCGAAAATAAGACCTAGCGTGATTGTCGGTGATGACTACAATATAAAGCTCTACCCCCAAAATAAACCCTAGTTAAAGTCCTTGTAGGTCTTATTTTCAGGGTAGGGCTTATTTTCGGGGAAACAGGGTAGGGCTTATTTGGGGGGTAGGGCTGATATTGCAGCCATCACTGACAATCACGCTAGGTCTTATTTTCGGGGAAACAGGGTATGTATGTTAATCTACAATATTCCCCCAAAATCCCCATGTTGAAAAAAATAACTATATGCATATTCTTATCAGAAATGGGTTTAATAGGTTCCTATGTATATTTATAAACAATATTCCACCCATAATCCCCATTAAAAAAAATATATGCATATTCATATTAGAAATAGGCTTAATATGTTGCTACGAATATTTATAAACAATATTCCACCCATAATCCCAATGTAGAAAAACTATTTTATGCATAATCAATTTCAGATATAGGTTTAATTTTTTCCAATGTATGTTTAACTACAATATTCCACCCCTAATCCCCATTTAGAAAAATAATTATATGCATATTCTTAGCAGAAATGGGTTAAATAGGTTCCTATGTATATTTATAAACAATATTCCACCCATAATCCCCATATAGAAAAATAATTATATGCATATTCATGTTAGAAATAGGTTTAATATGTTGCTATGTATATTTATTAACAATATTCCACCCAGAATCCCAATGAAGGAAAAAAAATATGCATATTCATATCAGAAATAGGTTTAATATATTCCTATGTATGTTTAACTACAATAATCCACCCATAATCCCCATGTAGAAAAATAATTATATGCATATTCTTATCAGAAATGGGTTAAATAGGTTACTATGTATATTTATAAACAATATTCCACGCATAATCCTCATATAGAAAAATATTTATATGCCTATTCTTATCAGAAAAAGGTTTAATATGTTGCTATGTATATTTATTAACAATATTCCACAAATAATCCCCATGTAGAAAAATAATTATATGCATATTCTTATCAGAAATGGAATGAATAGGTTCCTATGTATATTTATAAACAATATTCCACCCATAATCCCCATGCTGAAAAATAATTATATGCATATTCTTATAAGAAATGGGTTAAATAGGTTCCTATGTATATTTATAAACAATATTCCACCCATAATCACCATGTAGAAAAATGTTTTTATGCATATTCAAATCAAAAATAGGTTTAATATTTCCTATGTATGTTTAACTACAATTTTCCATGCATAATACCCATGTAGAAAATTATTTATATGCATATTCTTATCAGAATGGGTTAAATAGGTTGCTATGTATATTTATAAATAATTTTCCACCCATAATCCCAATGTAGAAAAACAATTATATGCATATTCTTTCAGAAATGGATTAAAAAGGTTCGTATGTATAAATGTATAAACAATATTCCACCCATAATCCCCACGTAGAAAATAATTATGTGCATATTCTTATCAGAAATGTGTTAAATAGGTTCCTGTGTATATTTATAAACAATATTTCACCCATAATCCCCATGCTGAAAAATAATTATATGCATATTCTTATAAGAAATAGTTCCTATGTATATTTATAAACAATATTCCACCCATAATCCCATGTAGGAAAAAAAATGATATGCATATTCTTGTCAGAAATTGGTTAAATAGGTTCTTATGTATATTTATAAACAATATTCCACCCATAATACCCATATAGAAAAATAATTATATGCATATTCTTATCAGAAATGGGTTAAATATGTTTCTATGTATATTTAGTAACAATATTCCACCCATAATCCCAATGTAGAAAAATATTTATATGCCTATTCTTATCAGAAATGGGTTAAATATGTTCCTATGTATATTTATAAACAATATTCCACCCATAATCCACATGTAGAAAAATAATGTTATGCATTTTTTTTATCAGAAATAGGTTTAATATGTTTCTATGTATGTTTATCTTCAATATTGCACCCAAAATCCCCATGTAGAAAAATAACTATATACATATTCTTATTATAAATGGGTTAAATAGGTTCCTATGTATATTTATAAATAATATTCCACCCATAATCCTCAAATAATTATATGCATATTCATATTAGAAATACTTTTAATATGTTGCTATGTATATTTATAAACCATATTCCACCCAGAATCCTAATGTAGAAAATGTTTTTAAGCATATTCATATCAGAAATAGGTTTAATACTTCCTATTGTTGCCTTATAAGTTTATGTGAAATCTCCATTAATAACTGTAAAATATTGTATTGATGAATATATTTCATTTAGCTGGCATCTATGAAAGCCGGGCAAAAAGAGTTTCATTTAAGCTTTTGCTAAGAGCACAGAATGTGGGCCAAGGCTTGTATATACAAACAATGCAGAGCCAATTCCATTGTTTTACACCTACTCCTTTGAAAGGATCCCATGTTGGGATATGCATTGGAGGGGGCCCAACCCATAATCAACACCTAACTTCCTGGGGAAATGCAACTAACACACTTGGCCAACATAGTCACAAGGATTTGCATGAAAGGGGGCCGACTTATGGAGTAAGCCCTCCAATCATGATCCAAGCTAGGCCAACCAATGAGACATCAGCTTGGTTTGATATACTCAGAGCCAAGGGGGAGGTAACCTTTCTCTTTCTGATAGACCAGCGAGCTGAAAGGAGCTTTGGTAAGGATGGGTAATTATGGGAAAGGAATGCCCTTTTACTTGTAACTAAATATGTGTGTAGATTACTGTATTGAGGAATATACCCTGTATTCCTTCATGTAAATACTTTATTTTAACCTAATATTTTCTTCCTTGGTGTAAGGCGATAGATAGATGATTGTGTATTAGCTAGACTTTCAACTGCTTCCTAATAAATGTTATTATATTTTAAGCTTTCACTCTTCGTCGAAAAGAACTCTTATTTAACCCACATCATATCTATGAGATATGAAAAATCTTAAATATAGATTTTTCAGGGTAACACTATGTATGTTTAACTACAATAATCCACGCATAATACCCATGTAGAAAAATATTTATATGCATATTCTTATCAGAAATGGATTAAAAAGGATCCTGTATATTTATAAACAATATTCCATCCATAATCCCCATGTAGAAAATAATTATATGCATATTCTTATCAGGAATGGGTTAAATAGGTTCCTATGTATATTTATAAACAATATTCCACCCATGAAAAAATCAAACAATGTAAAGGAGTGAATATCTATCTTGTATCGGTGCAGTGTGTGCAGGGAACCAATAGGGATAATCCTCTTGCACACCTAGTGCTAATAGAGCTTGTGCAGATAAACCTTAAAGTGCTGTAGTGTCACTGTGCAACCCGTATCAATAAAATGTAATCGTAAAATATGTGTATAAAAGAATCAAATAATAAATATCACAGAAATAGCATATGCAAAAAGTAAAATATATGGATAAAGAAAGTGCAAATTCTGCAGGGTAAATATATATGGACACAAAGTGAAAAACTATACAAAATAAATATTGTGCAAAAAAATGCATCAGTGCAACATAGGTGTTTGGCATCACTCTATACGACCCAGGTAGAAAATGCCACTAGAAATATAGCTGCGTGAAGTCCAAACCAAGTCTTTGCAAGTACAATGAAGCATATGTGCCAGTGCAAACTCAAGAGAGATATTCAGTGATCCTTTAAAAAATCCAAATGTGCAACAAATAATCAGTGGGGTGCCGAAAGAGAGAGGGTGTCTATCCTCTTCGTGCTCAAACACACACAAATAGGTAGTGGTCCCTTACCTTGCGGCAATGGGACAACCGCATAGAGTGTAAATGGAGGAGATGGTCTCTCTTTGGGGTCCCCGGGCCAGAGCTGATGGTCCCTGCACTTTAATCCCTCAGTACCAGCATCAACAATAGCAGAGTCAACATATGGAGGAACAAAAAAAGGGGATGCCAGATAGTGTAGTATTTTGAGCAAGACGATACTTTTATTCAAGTCAAAGGCATGTACTCACATGGAGCAGGTGTACATCCCATGTATATCCTACGAGCGGCGAGCTCGTCAATCCAGATCTGTGTCAGTGCCTATCCCGTCCCTACGCGTGACGTCACCCAATCACGTGACTTCATCAGGGGATGACAGGGGAGGCACATTCATGTCTTTAAATAGTTTTAGCATTATAGTGAATGAGCGGCCATTTTCTTATGGCCCGGTGTGATGTCATGGCGGCCATGTTTGGAGAGATCAGTCTCAATACACGTGCACGGCCATTTTCTTGGTTAGAAGGCACATTAATAGTGCCAAGGGCTAAGGTCTATGCTGGATCAGCGGCCATTTTCTTGTGGCCAAGTGCAGTGTGCCGGCGTCCATGTCTCAAGAGATTATATCTGCAGCTATAAACTAAGTCGAAAGGCGCATTCCTCGTGCCATAGACGCCAGTGACACGCTGCTGAGAATATGTGGCCGCAAATAAAACTATGGGGAACTAGTTGACACAAACAGTGCTATAAATATAGCACCTTTAGGTGGCGGCTCAATAGACCTAATACTGCCGCAGGTAAATCGCACAAACAACCGCAAATATAAAAAAAATGTTAAAATATAAAAAATGTAATGTAAACAGGGAGATGGGACTAGCGCACAGCGCTTTTTTTATTTAATAAGGATATAAAATAGAAAAAATAGAGAAAATATATAATATAAAACTGGGGGATAGGACTAGCGCTCAGCGTAATGCTCTATGACAGCAGTAAAGAGCATTTAACACTGGCTCGCATGTATTAATAAAAGCAATTCCATAGTGTCCCTAGTGGTAGACTAATAGGTAACACTATGTGGGAACATTCCAATATGATGAAAATATATACATATGGGCTCTATTAATGTGTATACGATGGGATAGGCTCTGGCAGCTAAATCACAATCCTTACATGCAAGAACCCTATCATATATTAGTAGACGTTATATCTTTAGTATATGTCCACTCATAATACATATAAAACCTAAAAAACTTTTAAAAAAGGGGATCCATACACAGAAATAAAAACAAGAAACTCTCTCTTTTGGCACCCCACTGATTATTTGTTGTACATTTGGATTTTTTAAAGGATCACTGAATATCTCTCTTGAGTTTGCACTGGCACATATGCTTCATTGTACTTGCAAAGACTTGGTTTGGACTTCACGCAGCTATATTTCTAGTGGCATTTTCTACCTGGGTCGTATAGAGTGATGCCACACTGATGCGTTTTTTGCACAATATTTATTTTGTATAGTTTTTCACTTTGTGTCCATATATATTTATCCTGCAGAATTTGCACTTTCTTTATCCATATATTTTACTTTTTGCATATGCTATTTCTGTGATATTTATTATTTGATTCTTTTATACACATATTTTACGATTACATTTTATTGATACGGGTTGCACAGTGACACTACAGCACTTTAAGGTTTATCTGCACAAGCTCTATTAGCACTAGGTGTGCAAGAGGATTATCCCTATTGGTTCCCTGCACACACTGCACCAATACAGGATAGATATTCACTCCTTTACATCGTTTGATTTTTTCACAGGATACTGTGCAGACAGACACACTACCCGTACACCCCTCCGTTTTTTACTGTATATTTTGTTTTACCGCACACTATCACATAGTTACACCTTACTGGACCAGCGCAGCACTTTTTATTTATATTTTTTACACTACCCATGGGCTTTATTTGATCCCACTCAGTGTTTGCAGCTGTCCATGTGCACCATTGTTTTCCAAGGTAGCGCAGGAATAATTTATATAAATAATATTCCACCCATAATCCACATATAGAAAAAATATTTATATGTCTATTCTTATCAGAAAAAGGTTTAATATGTTGCTATGTATATTTATAAACAATATTCCACCCATAATCCCCATGCAGAAAAATAATTATATACATATTCTTGTAAGAAATGGGTTAAATAGGTTCCTATGTATATTTCTAAACAATATTCCACCCATAATCCCCATGTAGATAAATAATTATATGCATATTCTTATCAGAAATGGGTTAAATAGGTTACTATGTATATTTATAAACAATATTCCACCCATAATTCCCATGTAGAAAAATAATTATATGCATATTCTTATCAAAATTGGGTTAAATAGGTTCCTATGTATATTTATAAACAATATTCCACCCATAATTCCCATACAGAAAAATAATTATATGCATATTCTTATCAGAAATGGGTTAAATAGGTTTCTATGTATATTTATTAACAATATTCCACGCATAATCCCAATGTAGAAAAATAATTATATGCATATTCATATTAGAATTAGGTTTAATATGTTGCTATGTATATTTATCTTGATGCCTGTGTGTGCAACTTTTATGCTGAAGAGACATAAAAGTACACCAAGAGACATAAGAGTACACCAAAATGTTCATGCCTGTTCAGACTGAGATTTTGTTTTTATCCTTATGCTTTGCTTAAAGTTTAACAGTCTCTTATACTTGGTGACACAATTGTTTTATACTTCATGCTGGTGCTAATCATACTTATACTCTGTGATACATACCCACATATACATATATATCCCTGTTTTTCTTTTCCCTAGAAATGTATCTAAACTGCTACTTTGAAACTCCTGAAGAAGGAAATATACAGTATAGAAGGAATTGAGCCTTTCTATATTCCGAAACATGTAGAGTATCACGTGTTGCTGTACCTTCACCCCAGTGAAGAAATTCTTGAATTTCCTGGGTTGTTGCATGACAGCACCTTAGCAGTTTGATTATGTTTGATTACTGTCTTTTCTACCTTTTTTTGTTTTGCTTTTATATTATAGAATGTTTTGTACACTTTGCAACCAATAAAAATCGTTGTTATTAATTTTAACAAAATTGTATATCTGATTCTCTGCACCAGCCACTTGGTTTCCCGGTGATACACTGTTCATATTATCCCTCTGGGGCACACCCTCCTTTTTTGGTTTTCTTCCTTACATGGGATGTGACAGTGATCCCCGGGAAAGCTCAAACATTGGCTCCTTATCTTATTGTTGATTCTATGTATATTTATAAACAATATTCCACCCAGAATCCCAATGTAGAAAAATGTTTTTATGCATATTCATATCAGAAATAGGTTTAATATTTCCTATGTACTGTATGTTTAACTACAATTTTCCACGCATAATACCCATGTAGAAAATTATTTATATGCATATTCTTATCAGAATGGGTTAAATAGGTTGCTATGTATATTTATAAACAATTTTCCACCCATAATCCCAATGTAGAAAAACAATTATATGCATATTCTTTCAGAAATGGATTAAAAAGGTTCATATGTATATTTATAAACAATATTCCACCCATAATCCCCACGTAGAAAATAATTATATGCATATTCTTATCAGAAATGTGTTAAATAGGTTCCTATGTATATTTATAAACAATATTTCACCCATAATCCACATATAGAAAAATATTTATATGCCTATTCTTATCAGAAAAAGGTTTAATATGTTGCTTTGTATATTTATTAACAATATTCCACCCATAATCCCCATGAAGAAAAATAATCATATGCATATTCTTATCAGAAATGGATTAAAAAGGATCCTATGTATATTTATAAAAAATATTCCACCCATAATCCCTCTGCAGAAAAATAATTATATGCATATTCTTATAAGAAATTGGTTAAATAGGTTCCTATGTATATTTATAAACAATATTCCACCCATAATCCCCATATAGAAATATAATTATATGCATATTCATATCAGAAATGTGTTAAATAAGTTCCTATGTATATATATATAAAATATTCCACCCCTAATCCCCATGTAAAAAAATAATTATATGCATATTTTTGTCAGAAATGGGTTAAATAGGTTCCTATCTATATTTATAAACAATATTCCACCCATAATCCCCATATATAAAAACAATTATATTCATATTATTATCAGAAATTGGTAGATTATGTTCCTATGTATATTTATAAACAATATTCCACCCATAATCCACATGTAGAAAAATAATTATATCCCTATTCTTACCAGAAATAGGTTTAATATGTTGCCATGTATGTTTACCTACAATATTGTACACATAATCCCAATGTAGAAAAAAAAATGATATGCATATCCATATCAGAAATAGGTTTAATATGTTGCTATCTATATTTATTAACAATATTCCATCCTTAATCCCCATGTAGAAAAATAATTATATGCATATTCTTATCAGAAATGGATTAAATAGGTTGCTATGTATATTTACAAACAATATTCCACCCATAATCCCCATATAGAAAAATAATTATATGTATGTTCTTGTCAGAAATGGGTTAAATAGGTTCATTTGTATACTTACAAACAATATTCCACCCATAATCCCCATATAAAAAAATAAATATATGCATATTAATATTAGAAATAGGTTTAATATGTTGTTATGAATATTTATAAACAATATTCCACCCATGATCCCAATGTAGAAAAATAATTTTATGCATATTCATATCAGAAATAGGTTTAATATATTCCTATGTATGTTTTACATCAATATTCCACCCATAATCCCCATGTAGAAAAATAATTATATGCATATTCTTATCCGAAATGGTTTAATTAGGTTCCTATGTATATTTATAAACAATATTCCACCCTTAATCTCAAAATTGAAAAATAATTAAATGCATATTCATATCAGAAATTGGTTAAATAGGTTCCTACGTATATTTATAAACAATATTCCACCCATATTCACCATGTAGAAAAAAAATTATATGCATATTCTTATCAGAAATGGGTTAAATAGGTTCCTATGTATATTTATAAACAATATTCCACCCATAATCCCATTATAAAAAAAAAAAACTTATATTCATATTCTTATCAGAAATTGGGTAAATATGTTCCTTTGTAAATTTATAAACAATTTTCCACCCATAATCCCCATATAGAAAAATAATTATATGCATATTCTTATCAGAAATGGGTTCCTATGTATATTTATAAACAATATTCCACCTATAATCCCTATGTAGAAAAAAAAAATATGTATATTCTTGTCAGAAATGGGTTAATTAGGTTTCTATGTATATTTATAAACAATATTCCACCCATAATGCAGATGTAGAAAAATAATGATATGCGTACTTTTATCAGAAATAGGTTTAATATGTTGGTAAGTATGTTTATTTATAATATTCCACCCAAAATCCCCATGTAGAAAAATAACTATATGCATATTCTTCTCAGAAATTGGTTAAATAGGTTCCTATGTATATATATATATATATATATATATATATATATATATATATATATATATATATATATATATATACAATATTCCACCTATAATCCCCATGTAATTTTTTATTAATGAATATTCATATCAGAAATAGGTTTATAACATATTCATATGCATGTTTTACTACAATATTAGGCCCATAATGCCCATGTAGTATAAAAATTATATGCATATTCTTGTCAGAAATAGGTTTAATATGTTGTTATGTATATTTATAAACAATATTCCACCCATAATCCCCATATTGAAAAAAAATTATATACCTATTCTTATCAGAAATATTCCACCTATAATCCCAATGTAGAAAAACAATTTTATGCATATTCATATCAGAAATAGGTTTAAAATATTTCTAACTACATTATTCCACCCATAATACCTATGTAGAAAAATATTTATATGCATATTCTTATCAGAAATTGGTTAAATAGTTTACTATGTATATTTATAAACAATATTCCACTAATATTCCACATATAATCCCAATGTAGAAAAATCATTATATGGATATTCTTATCAGAAATGGATTAAATAGGTTCCCATGTATATTTATAAACATTATTCCACCAATAATCCCCAGATAGAAAAATAATGTTATGCGTATTTTTATATATATATAATCATATTAGAAATAGGTTTAATATGTTGCTGTGAATATTTATAAACAATATTCCACCCATAATCAAAATGTAGAAGAACAATTGTATGCATATTCATATCAGAAAGAGGTTTAATGTATCCCTATGTATGTTTAACTATAATATTCCACCCATAATTCCAAAGTAGAAAAATAATTATATGCATATTCTTATCAGAAATGGGTTAAATAGGTTCCTATGTATATTTATAAACAATACTCCACCCATAAGCCCCATATAGAAAAATAATTAAATGCATATTCTTTTCAAAAATTAGTTAAATAGGTTCCTATGTATATATATATATATAAACAATATTCCTCGCATAATCCACATGTAGAAAAATCATGATATGTGTATTTTTATCAGAAATAGGTTTAATATGTTGCTATGTATGTTTATTTACAATATTCCCCTAAAATCCCCATATAGAAAAACAATTATATTCATATGCTTATCAGAAATAGGTTAATTATGTTCCTATGTATATTTTTAAACAATATTCCACCCATAATCCCCATATAGAAAAATAATTATGTGCATATTCTTATCAGAAATGGGTTAAATCGGTTCCTATGTATATTTATAAACAATATTCCACCCATAATCACCATGTAGAAAAATAATTATATGCGTATTCTTATCAGAAATAGGTTTAATATGTTGCTATGTATTTTTATCTAAAATATTTTACCCATAATAACAATGTAGAAAAAAAAGATATGCATATTAATATTAGAATTAGGTTTAATATGTTGCTATGAATATTTATAAACAATATTCCACCCATGATCCCAATGTAGAAAAATAATTTTATGCATATTCATATCAGAAATAGGTTTAATATATTCCTATGTATGTTTTACAACAATATTCCACCCATAATCACCATTTAGAAAAATAATTATATGCATTTTCTTATCAGAAATGGTTTAATTAGGTTCCTATGTATATTTATAAAGAATATTCAACCCATAATCTCCATATTGAAAAATAATTAAATACATATTCATATCAGAAATTGGTTAAATAGGTTCCTATGTATATTTATAAACAATATTCCACCCATAATCCCATTATAGAAAAAAAAACTTATATTCATATTCTTATCAGAAATTGGTTAAATAGGTTCCTATCTATATTTATAAACAACATTCCACCCATAATCCCCATATAGAAAAACAATTATATTCATACTCTTATCTGAAATTGGTTAATTATGTTCCTATGTATATTTTTAAACAATATTCCACCCATAATCCCCATATAGAAAATTAATTATATGCATATTATTATCAGAAATGGGTTAAATGGGTTCCTATGTATATTTATAAACAATATTCCACCCATAATCCACATGTAGAAAAAGAATTATATGCATATTCTTATCAGAAATGGGTTAAATAGGTTGCTATGCATATTTATAAACACTATTCCACCCATAATCCCAAAGTAGAAAAATAATTATGTGCATATTCTTATGAGAACTGGATTAAATAGGTTCCTATGTATATTTACAAACAATATTCCACCCATAATCCCCATGTAGAAAATAATTATATGCATATTCTTATCAAAAATTGGTTAATTATGTTTCTATGTATATTTTTAAACAATATTCCACCCATAATCACCATCTAGAAAATAATTATATGCACATTCCAATCAGGAATGGGTTAAATAGGTTCCTATGTATATTTATAAACAATATTCCACCTATAATCCACATGTAGAAAAATAATTATATGCATATTATTATCAGAAATGGGTTAAATAGGTTGCTATGTATATTTACAAACACTATTCACCCATAATCCCAATGTGGAAAAATAATTATATGCATATTCTTATGAGAAATGGATTAAATAGGTTCCTATGTATATTTATAAACAATATTCCACCCATAATCCCCATATAGAAAAATAATTATATGCATATTCTTATCAGAAAAGGTTAAATATGTTGCTATGTATATTTATTAACAATATTCCACCCATAATCCCCATGTATAAAATAATTATATGCATATTCTTATCAGAAATATATTAAATAGGTTCCTATGTATATTTATAAACAATATTCCACCCATAATCCAAAAGCAGAAAAATAATGATATGACTATTCTTATAAGAAATGGGTTAAATAGGTTCCTATGTATATTTATAAACGACATTCCACCCATAATCCCTATATAGAATTATAATTATATTCATATTCATATCAGAAATGTGTTAAGTAAGTTCCTGTGCATATTTATAAACAATATTCCACCCATAATCCCCATAAAAAAAATAATTATATGCATATTCTTATCAGCAATAGGTTTAAAATATTCCTATGTATGTTTAACAACAATATTAGACCCATAATCCCAATGTAGAAAAAAATGTTATGCATATTCATATCAGAAATAGGTTTAAAATATTCCTATGTATGTTTAACAACAATATTAGACCCAGAATCCCCATGTAGAAAAATAATTATATGCATATTCTTATCTTAAATGGTTTAATTAGGTTCCTATGTATATTTATAAAAAATATTCCACCCATAATCTCCGTATTGAAAAATAATTAAATGCATATTCTTATCTGAAATTGGTTAAATAGGTTCCTATGTATATTTATAAACAATATTCCACCCATAATCCCCATGTAGAAAAAAAAATATATGCATACTCTTATCAGAAATGGGTTAAATAGGTTCCTATGTATATTTATAAACAATATTCCACCCATAATCCCATTATAGAAAAAACTTATATTCATATTCTAAATTGGTTAAATAGGTTCCTATGTATATTCATAAACAATATTCCACCTATAAACCCTATGTGGAAAAAAATTATATGCATATTCTTGTCAGAAATGGGTTAATTAATTTCTATGTATCTATGTATATTTATAAACAATATTCCACCCATAATCCACATTTAGAAAAATAATGATATGCGTACTTTTATCAGAAATAGGTTTAATATGTTGGTAAGTATGTTTATCTACAATATTCCACCCATCCCCATGTAGAAAAATAACTATATGCATATTCTTATCAGAAATGGGTTAATAAGGTTTATATATATATATATATATATATATATATATATATATATATATATATATATATATATATATAGACAATATTCCACCTATAATCCCCATGTAAAAAAATTTTTTATGAATATTCATAACAGAAATAGGTTTAACATATACATATGCATGTTTAACTACAATATTACGCCCATAATCCCCATGTAGTAAAAAAATTATATGCATATTTTTGTCAGAAATAGGTTTAATATGTTGCTATGTATATTTATAAACTATATTCCACCCATAATCCCCATATTGAAAAATAATTATATGCCTATTCTTATCAGAAATAGATTTAATATGTTGCTATGTATATTTACTACCAATATTCCACTCATAATCCCCATATAGAAAAAAAACGTATATTCATATTCTAATCAGAAATTGGTTAAATAGGTTCCTTTGTATATTCATAAACAATATTCCACCTATAATCCCAATGTAGAAAAACAATTGTATGCATATTCATATCAGAAATAGGTTTAATATATTCCTATGTATGTTTAACTACAATATTCCACCCATAATACCAATGTAGAAAAATATTTATATGCATATTCTTATCAGAAATGGGTTGAATAGGTTCCTATCTATATTTATAAACAATACTCCACCCATAAGCCCATATAGAAAAATAATTAAATGCATATTCTTATCAGAAATTAGTTAAATAGGTTCCTATGTATATTTACAAACAATATTCCACGCATAATCCACATGTAGAAATATCATGATTTGTGAATTTTTATCAGAAATAGGTTTAATATGTTGCTATGTATGTTTATCTACAATATTCCCCCAAAATCCCCATGTAGAAAAATAACTATATGCATATTCTTATCAGAAATGGGTTTAATAGGTTCCTATGAATATTTATAAACAATATTCAACCCATCATCCCCATAAAGAAAACAAAATATGCATATTCATATTAGAAATAGGCTTAATATGTTGCTACGAATATTTATAAACAATATTCCACCCATAATCCCAATGTAGAAAAACAATTTTATGCATAATCAATTTCCGAAATAGGTTTAATTTTTTCCTATGTATGTTTAACTACAATATTCAACCCCTAATCCCCATGTAGAAAAATAATTATATGCATATTCTTATGAAAACTGGGTTAAATAGGTTGCTATGTATAGTTACAAACAGTATTCCAGCCTTAATCCCCATGTAGAAAAATAACTATATACATTTTCTTATCAGAAATGGGTTAAATATGTTGCTACGAATATTTATAAACAATATTCAACCCAGAATCCCAATGTAGAAAAATATTTTTATGCATATTCATATCAGAAATAGGTTTAATATTTCTTATGTATGTTTATCTACAATATTCAATATTCCACGCATAATACCCATGTAGAAAATTATTTATATGCATATTCTTATCAGAAATGGGTTAAATAGGTTGCTAAGTATATTTATAAACAATATTCCAACCATAATCCCAATGTAGAAAAACAATTATATGCATATTCTTATAAGAAATGGGTTAAATAGGTTCCTATGTATATTTATAAACAATATTCCATGCATAATCCCCATGTGGAAGAATAATTATATACATATTCTTATCAGAAAGGGGTTAAATAGGTTCCAATGTATATTTATAAACAATATTCCACGCATAATCCCCATGTGGAAAATAATTATATGCATATTCTAATCAGTAATGGGTCAAATAGGTTCCTGTGTAAATTTACAAACAATATTCCACCCATAATTCCCATATAGAAAAAAATTATATTCATATTCTTATCAGAAATTGGTTAAATAGGTTCCTATGTATTTTTAACTAAAATATTCCCCCATAATACCCATGTAGAAAAATAATTATATGCATATAATTATCAGAAATGGATTAAATAGGTTTCTATGTATATTTACAAACAATATTTCACTCATAATCCCCATGTAGAAAAATAATTATGTGCATATTCTTATCAGAAATTGGTTAAATAGGTTCCTATGTATATTTATAAACAATATTCCACCCATAAATCCCATATAGAAAAAACATTATATTCATATTCTTATCAGAAATTGGTTAAATAGGTTCCTATGTAAGTATATAAAAAATATTCCACTCATAATCCCCATGTAGAAAAATAATTATATGCATATTCTTATCAGAAATGGGTTAAATAGGTTCCTATGTATATTAAAAAACAATATTCCACCCATTATCCCCATATAGAAAAATAATTATATGCACATTCATACTAGAATTGGGTTAAATTAGTTGCTATGTATATTTATAAAGAATATTCCACCCAGAATCACAATGTAGAAAAATAATTATATGCCTATTCATATTAGAAATAGGTTTAATATGTTGCTATGTATATTTATAAACAATATTCCACCCAGAATCACAATGTAGACAAATATTTTAAGCATATTCATATCAGAAATAGGTTTAATATATTCCTATGTATGTTTAACTAAAATATTCCACCAATTGTCCCCATATAGAAAAATAATTATATGCATATTCATATTAGAAATGGGTTAAATTAGTTGCTATGTATATTTATAAACAATATTTCAGCCATAATCCCTATACAGAAAAATAATTATATACATATTCTTATCAGTAATGGGTCAAACAGGTTCCTATGCATATTTATGAACAATATTCCACGCATAATCCCCATGTAGAAATATAATTATATACATATTCTTATCAGAAATGGGTTAAATAGGTTCCCATGTATATTTATAAACAATATTCCACCCATGATTGCAATACAGAAAATTAATTATATGCATATTCTTATCAGAAATGGGTCAATAAGGTTCCTATATTTATTTATACACAACATTCCACCCATAATCCCCATATAGAATAATAATACTATGCATATTCATATTAGAAATAGGTTTAATATGTTGTTATATAAGTTTATAAACAATATTCCACCCAGAATCACAATGTCTAAAAATAATTTTATGCATATTCATATCAGAAATAGGTTTAATATATTCCAATGTATCTTTAACTACAATATTCCACCCATAATACCCATATAGAAAAATAATAATATGCATATTGTTATCAGGAAAGGGTTAAATAGGTTTCTGTGTATATTTACAAACAATATTCAATGCGTAATCCCCATGTAGAAAAATAATTATATGCATATTCTTATCAGAAATGGGTTAAATAGGATCCTATGTATATTTAAAAACAATATTCCACCCATTAACCCCATATAGAAAATAAAGATATGCATATTCATATTAGAAATGGGTTAAATTAGTTGCTATGTATATTTATAAACAATATTTCAGCCATAATCCCCATATAGAAAAATAATTATATACATATTCTTATAACTAATGGGTCAAATAGGTTCCTATGCATATTTATAAACAATATTCCACCCATAATCCCCATATAGAAACAAAAATTATATTCATATTCTTATCAGAAATTGGTTAAATAGTTTCCTATGTAAATGTATAAAAAATATTCCACCCATAATCAACATATAGAATAATAATTATATGCATATTGTTATCAGAAATGGGTTTAATAGGTTCCTATGTATATTTATAGACAATATTCCACTTATAATCCCCATGTAGAAACATAATTATATGCATATTCTTATCAGAAATGGGTTAAATAGGTTCCTATGTATATTTATAAACAATATTCCACCCATAATCCACATGTAGAAAAATAATGATATGCATATTTCTATCAAAAATAGATTTAATATGTTGCTATGTATGTTTATCTACAACATTCCACCCAAAATCCCCATGTAGAAAAATAACAATATGCATATTCTTAACAGAAATGGGCTAAATAGGCTCCCATGTTTATTTATAAACAATATTCCACCCATATTGAAAAATAATTAAATGGCTATTCTTATCAGAAATAGGTTTAATATGTTGCTATGTATATTTATAAACAATATTCCACACATAATCCCAATGTAGAAAAAAATTATATGCATATTCTTATCAGAAATTGATTAAATAGGTTCCTATGTATATTTATAAACACTTTTCCACTTATAATCCCCATGTAGAAATATAATTATATGCATATTCTTATCAGAAATGGGTTACATAGGTTCCTAAGTATATTTATAAACAATATTCCACTTATAATCCCCATATAGAAAAAAAATTATTCTCATATTCCTATCAGAAATTGGTTAAATAGGTTCCTAAATAAATGTATAAACAATATTCTACCCATAATCAACATATAGAATAATAATTATATGCATATCGTTATCAGAAATGGGTTAAATAGGTTCCTATATATATTTATAAACAATATTCCACGCATAATCCCCATATAGAAAAATAATTATATGCATATTCTTATCAGGAAATGGGTTAAATAGGTTCCTATGTATATTTATAAACAATATTCCACCCATAATCCACATGTAGAAAAATAATGTTATGCGTATTTTTATCAGAAATAGGTTTAATATGTTGCTATGTATGTTTATCTACAATATTCCACCCAAAATCCCCATGTGGTAAAATAACTATATGCATATTCTTATCAGAAATGGGTTAAATAGGTTCCTATGTATATTTATAATCAATATTCCACACATTATCCCGATATAGAAAAATAATGATATGCATATTCATATTAGAAATGGGTTAAATAGGTTCCATTGTATATTTATAAACAATATTCCACCTATAATCCCAATATAGAAAATTAATTATATGCATGTTCTTATCAGAAATTGATTAATTAGGTTCCTATATTTATTTATACACAATATTCCACCCATTAATCCCCATATAGAAAAAAAAATATGCATATGCATATTAGAAATAGGTTTAACATTTTGCTATGTATATTTATAAACAATATTCCACCAAGAATCACAATGTCTAAAAATAATTTTATACATATTCATATCAGAAATAGGTTTAATATATTCCAATGTATATTTAACTACAATAGTCCACTCATAATACCCATATAGAAAAATAATTATATGCATAATGTTATCAGAAATGGGTTAAATAGGTTCCTATGAATATTTATAAACTATATTCCACCCATAATCCCCATGTGGAAAAATAATTATATGCATATTCTAATCAGAAATGGGTTAATTAGGCTCCTATGTATATTTATAAACAATATTCCACCCATAATCCCCATATAGAAAAATAATTATATGCATATTCTTATCAGAAATGGGTTAATTATATTTAGTTATACACAAAATTCCACCCATAATCCCCATATAGAAAAATAATTCTATGCATATTCATATTAGAAATAGGTTTAACATGTTGTTATGTATGTTTATAAACAATATTCCACCCAGAATCACAATGTTGAAAAATAATTTTATGCATATTCATATCAGAAATAGGTTTAATGTATTCCAATGTATGTTTAACTACAATATTCCACCCATAATACCCATATAGAAAAATAATTATATGCATATTGTTATCAGAAATGGGTTAAATAGGTTCCTGTGTATATTTATAAACAACATTTCACGCATAATCCCCATGTAGAAAAATAATTATATGCATATTCTTATCAGAAATGGGTTAAATAGGATCCTATGTATATTTAAAAACAATATTCCACCCATTATCCCCATATAGAAAATAATGATATGCATATTCATATTAGAAATGGGTTAAATTATTTGCTATGTATATTTATAAACAATATTTCAGCCATAATCCCAATATAGAAAAATAATTATATACATATTCTTATCAGTAATGGGTCAAATAGGTTCCTATGCATATTTATAAACAATATTCCACCCATAATCCCCATGTAGAAATATAATTCTATGCATATTCTTATCAGAAAAGGGTTAAATGGATTGCTATGTATATTTATAAACAATATTTCAACCATAATCCCCATATATAAAAATAATTATATACATATTCTTATCAGAAATGGGTTAAATAGGCTCCCATGTTTATTTATAAACAATATTTCACTCATATTCCCCATGTAGAAAAATAATTATATGCATATTATAATTGGAAATGGGTTAATTAGGTTCCTATGTATATTTATAAATAATATACCACTCATAATCCACATGGAGAAAAATAATGATATGCATATTTTTATCAGAAATAGATTTAATATGTTGCTATGTTTATCTACAATATTCCACCCAAAATCCCCATGTGGAAAAATAACTATATGCATATTCTTATCAGAAATGGGTTAAATAGGTTCCTATGTATATTTATAAACAATATTCCACACATTATCCCCATATAGAAAAATAATGATATTCATATTAGAAATATGTTAAATTGGTTGCTATCTATATTTATAAACAATATTTCAGCCATAATCCCCATATAGAAAAATAATTATATACATATTCTTATCAGTAATGGGTTAATAGGTTCCTATGTATATTTATGAACAATATTCCACGCATAATCCCCATGTAGAAATATCATTATATACATATTCTTATCAGAAATGGGTTAAATAGGTTCCCATGTATATTTATAAACAATATTCCACCCATTATCCCAATATAGAAATTTAATTATATGCATGTTCTTATCAGAAATGGGTTAATTAGGTTCCTATATTTATTTATACACAATATTCCACCCATTAATCCCCATATAGAAAAAAGATTATATGCATATGCATATTAGAAATAGGGTTAATATTTTGCTATGTATATTTATAAACAATATTCCACCAAGAAACACAATGTCTAAAAATTATTTTATGCATATTCATATTAGAAATATGTTAAATTGGTTGCTATGTATGTTTATAAACAATATTTCAGCCATAATCCCCATATAGAAAAATAATTATATAAATATTTTTGTCAGTAATGGGTTAAATAGGTTCCTATGTATATTTATGAACAATATTCCACGCATAATCCCCATGTAGAAAAATAATTATATGCATATTCTAATCAGAAATGGGTTAATTAGGCTCCTATGTATAGTTATAAACAATATTCCACCCATAATCCCCATATAGAAAAATAATTATATGTATATTCTTATCAGAAATGGGTTAAATAGGTTCCTATGTATATTTATAAACAATATTCCACCCATAATCCCCATATAGAAAAAAATATATATTTAAATTCTTATCAGAAATTGGTTAAATAGGTTCCTATGTAAATGTATAAACAATATTCCACTCATAATCAACATATAGAATAATAATTATATGCGTATTGTTATCAGAAATGGGTTAAATAGGTTCCTATGTATACTTAATGACAATATTCCTCTTATAATTCTCATGTAGAAACATAATTATATGCATATTCTTATCAGAAATGGGTTAAATAGGTTCCTATGTATATTTATAAATAATATTCCACCCATAATCCCCATATAGAAAAAAAATTATATTCATATTCTTATCAGAAATTTGTTAAATAGGTTCCTATGCAAATTTATAAACAATATTCCACCCATAATCAACATATAGAATAATAATTATATGCATATTGTTATCAGAAATGGGTTAAATAGGTTCCTATGTATATTTATAAACAATATTCCACGCATAATCCCCATATAGAAAAATAATTATATGCATATTCTTATCAGAAATGGGTTAAATAGGTTCCTATGTATATTTATAAACAATATTCCACCCAAAATCCCCATGTGGAAAAATAACTATATGCATATTCTTATCAGAAATTGGTTAAATGGGTTCCTATGTATATTTATAAACAAGATTCCACACATTATCCCCATATAGAAAAATAATGATATGCATATGCATATTAGAAATATATTAAATTGGTTGCTATCTATGTTTATAAACAATATTCCACGCATAATCCCCATATAGAAAAATAATTATATACATATTCTTATCAGTAATGGGTTAAATAGGTTCCCATGTATATTTATAAACAATATTCCACCCATAATCCCAATATAGAAAATTAATTATATGCAAGTTCTTATCAGAAATGGGTTAATTAGTTTCCTATATTTATTTATACACAACATTCCACCCATAATCCCCATATAGAAAAATAATTATATGCATATTCAATATTAGAAATAGGTTTAACATGTTGCTATGTATATTTATAAACAATATTCCACCCAGAATCACAATGTCTAAAAATAATTTTACGCATATTCATATCAGAAATAGGTTTAATATATTCCAATGTATGTTTAACTACAATATTCCACCCATAATACCCATGTATAAAAATAATTATATGCATGTTGTTATCAGAAATGGGGTAAATAGGTTCCTATCTATATTTATAAACAATATTCCACGCATAATCCCCATGTAGAAAAATAATTATATGCATATTCTTATCAGAAATGGGTTAAATAGTTTTCTATGTATATTTATTATCTATATTCCATCCATAATCCCCATGTAGAAAAATAATTATATGCTCATTCTAATCAGAAATTGGTTAATTAGACTCCTATGTATATTTATAAACAATATTCCACCCATAATCCCCATATAGAAAAATAATTATATGTATATTCTTATCAGAAATGGGTTAAATAGGTTCCTATGTATATTTATAAGCAACATTCAACCCATAATCCCCATATAGAAAAAAAATTATATTTAAGTTCTTATCAGAAATTGGTTAAATAAGTTCCTATGTAAATGTATAAACAATATTCCACCCATTATCAACATATAGAACAATAATTATATGCATATTCTTATCAGAAATAGGTTAAATAGGTTCCTATGTATATTTATAAACAATTTTCCACCCATAATCCACATGTAGAAAAATAATGTTATGCACATTTTTATCAGAAATAGGTTTAATATGTTGCTTTGTATGTTTATCCTCAATATTCCACCCAAAATCCCCATGTGGAAAAATAACTATATGCATAATCTTATCAGAAATTGGTTAAATATGTTCCTATGTATATTTATAAACAATATTCCACACATTATCCCCATATAGAAAAATAATGATATGCGTATTCATATTAGAAATATGTTAAATTGGTTGCTATCTATGTTTATAAACAATATTTCAGCCATAATCCCCATATAGAAAAATAATTATTTACATATTCTTGTACAAAGGTTTTTATTGAACATAAAGATCAATAGAAAAAATACAGAAAAAACAGTGGTGAACATACCATGTAAACACATCTGCATTAAAATTGCAAGTGTATAGCAAATAGAACATTTCTAGACATAACAAATCCTACACCGTCCTGATGTTCAGAAGAAGTTGCATATGGTCTGTGGATTTTATGGATATACTAACCTGCTGGATATTGGCAAGATGTATTTACGTTTATAAAGCCTAGTGCAGACTGAGTTGACTTTAAATGTTAAACAACATAATAAGAAAGAGACCATATGGAGCCAGGTATAACATTATCATGTCCTTAAGGCGGTCGTTCAGCATACGACCAACCTAACAGAGGTTGGGTTATAGATCAAAAGTTGCGAAAAGAAAAAGATAAGAAAAAGGATGTAGGAGAGAAAAGACCAAGAAAAGAGGAAAGAAAATAGTGTAGAAGAGGAAAAAAAGGCGGGAGGTGGAGGGGGGTCCCCGGGGTGGGGAGAGTGGAGGTATCTCAGAGTGAGAGCAGCGCAGGATCAAATCTAGAAGGGTGGACGTGAGACACCCAGGGTCGCCATGTCCGGAGGAACTTGTTATGTGTGTCTGATAGCACAGCTGTCAACTTTTCATTAATCATAATATCGTTTACACAGTTTTTTACTGCTTCAAAGCTGAGAACTGGGGTTTTCCAGGCCTTTGCTAAGGTCAATTTAGTTGCAGTAAAAACATGTGAAGCCAGTTGGCGTTCTGATCTTAATAGTTCTGTGATTGGTTTCCCTAGGAGGGCTTCATAGGGATCCCTTCTTATATTTGTATTAAAAAGGTTACGAAGGAGTGCATAGATTCTAATCCACAATCTATATACTTTGGGGCATTTACACCAGATGTGTGCCATTGTTCCTTCCTGGGCACACCCACGGAAGCATAAGGGGGAGTAGGATGGAATAAAGCTCGCAAGTCTAGCTGGAGTGTAATAGCGGTATAGTATTTTGTAAGCGTTTTCTAGGAATAGTACATTCTTGGAGCATTTAGATAGAGATGCAGTCATGACCTGCCAATCCTCTGGGTCCAGTTTTTTCCCCAACTCTGCCTCCCACTGGAGATGGTATGGTCTCAGGGGTGGTTTCTTTGAGCCTATTATGGCTGCATATATTAAAGAGATCAAACCCGAGGATTGAGGTCGTGATCTACATATACTTTCGAAAGGGGTCAATGTATAGGGGGTTGGTTGATATTTAATGAGTTGTTGTAGAAAGTGTCGGATCTGCATATAGCTGTAGTGTTCCCTAAGAGGGATGTCATGGGAGGATCGTAATGCCGTGAATGAGATAATCCTGGTAAACATGAAGTGGATATCTACAAAACCATTCTCGGACCACCATGCGAATTGTGTCGGGTTATCACGACCAGGTGGAAATAGCGGGCAGTGAAGAAGCTGGAGTAGAGGGAGATGCGAGGAGATCAGATTCGCTGAATATTTAATCGAGTCCCACAACTTAAGTCGAGTGAGCCAGATATGGGCCTATGTTGGTTGGGCGGTGGGCCTTGGGGAGCCATGGAAGAGAGGCCAGTGGTATCGGATGGGAATCCACCATATCAATGACGGCCCACAACGGCATCTGCTGTTTCTCATGGAGACGTGATAGCGGGGCGATAGCTGCCGCTGTGTAATAAGCCTGCAGATTTGGGACCGAGAGGCCACCATTGATCCTACGGGCGTACAACACCCGTTTGTTAGTTCTGGGTCTCGTAGAACCCCATATAAATTTCATAATTTTACGTTGTTGGATGCGCATAATATGGGGTTGAACGTGGATTGGCAGAACCCTGAAATAATAGAGCAGTTTTGGGAGATAGGTCATTCAGATAGTTGCAATCCTTCCGAACCAGGACAATGGGAGGGCAGACCAAGAGTTAAGCATGGCTGCCAATTTCCCAAAAAGCAAGGAAAAATTGGCCTAGTAGAGGCCTGAGTAACTCGGGGTAAGTTTGATCCCCAAATAGGGTAGGGAGGTCAACCATTGAAAGGAAAATGTAGATTTTAAATGTTCTAGGTCAAGGGGAGCTAGATTAATCGACATCGCTTTAGACTTAGAGGGGTTGACAGCTAGGCCTGAAATCGAAGCAAAGGTATTTAAGAGGGACAGCAAATTAGGTACGGTGATTCTAGGCTTGGTAATAGTAAGCAGAATATCATCCGCAAACAGGGACAGTTTATGAGAAGAGCTCGCCATTTCTATCCCTTCTATATCTGGGTGAGATCGGATAGCCTCTGCCAGAGGTTCCAGTGCCAAAATAAATAGAAGTGGGGAGAGTGGGCAACCCTGGCATGTCCCTCTTTGAATAGGAAAGGTAGGTGACTCAAATCCATAATATTTCACTTTGGCCTGGGGGGTGTCATAATTAGCTGAAACCCATTTCATAAAGGACGCACGGAACCCATAGTGATTCAATACTTGTATAAGATAGGGCCAGGACAGGGTATCGAAGGCTTTAGTAATGTCCAAAGACAAAAACATTGTCTCTAGAGATCTATTGTGTACGATGTGTTGTATTTGTAGGAGACGTCGGATCGCATCACCGGCCTGTCTCCTTGGGACAAAGCCCACCTGGTCTTTTTTGATTAGTCGTGGGAGAAAGGAGTTGAGGTGATTGGCCAGGATTTTTGTCAAGATTTTCATGTCTATATTAATCAGAGAGATCGGTCTGAAGTTAGCCCAGGAGGAGTGATCTTTGTCAGATTTGGGGATCATTACTATGTTGGCAGTTAATAGGCTTGGTGTGAAGGAATGACCATCTTTAACTGAGTTGTACATTTTTGTGAGGTGGGGAGCGACAATGTCAGCAAGTTTCCGATAATAGAGAGCTGAAAAACCATCAGGGCCCAGCTGTTTACCTACTTTCAGTTCTTTAATACAATGAAGGACTTCTGAGACTTGGACGTCTCAGTCCATGAGTGAAGTGTGGGCCTCAGATAGGGAGGGAAAGGTTTATCAAAAAGTCATTGAGGGGTTGGGGGGGAATGATCGGGGGTTGAGTAAAGATTAGTGAGACGGTGTCTAAATTCATCCAGGACTCGTTGTGGGTTTCCCGTAAGGATATTGTGACGGGTGCGCAGAGTAATAGGGGTGAATTTCGGAATGAAAGTGCGTAATCTATTAGACAACATTGCATTGGGTTTATTGGCCTTGGCATACCATTTTTGTCTGGCCCAGCGTAGGGTGCGCTCTGCTTCATCTGTCAGAGACAGATCCAGATCTGTGCGGACCTTGTCTAGAAGCCTACGATTATCCGGGGTAGGAGATTGTTTGAAGGTCTCTGACAAGGTCTCCAACTGATATTCTAACGCGCGGCGGGTTTGCGCCCATTCCCGTTTACGTCGGGATGCTATCCTGATGACGTGGCCACGGAGGACCGCTTTGTAAGCCTCCCAGAGTGTGACCGGGGAGGAGACCGACCCATCATTAAATTTGAAATATTCCTTAGAAGTGTCGTGGATATCTTTAAGAATTTCTTTGAAAGAGAGGAGAGAATCATTCATGATCCAGGGGGAATGCTGGGGTTTACTTAATATAGAGTGAAGCACTGTCACAATTGGGTCATGGTTTGTCCATGGGGCGGCGAGGATAGAGCATGAGTCTATCAGTGAAGGGTGCTTTCTTAGTACGAACATGTGGTCTATTCTAGAGTGAGAGTGATGGGGATGTGAATAATGAGTATAGTCCCTACCCACAGGATGCAATTCCCTCCACACGTCTACCAGGTCATGAGATTGTAGGGAGTGTTTAAATGCTTTGGCGGCAGGAGAGGGGGGCTTATGATCCGATGGATAGTGGTCAATAGAAGGATTCAATGACACATTAGAGTCACCTGCTAAAAGGAGGGTGCCCTTCTGGTGCGATTTCAGGAGGGAGCAGATATGGGTCAGGAAGGGTCCTGGGTTTTTATTCGGGGCATAGTAAGACATTATGGTTACATCATTGTCTTGAATGGTGCCCTGCACTATTAGGTATCTACCATTTGGGTCAGCAATCTGTTTACTGCAAATAAATGGATCGGATTTGCGTATGGCAATCAGGACTCCTCTTTGTTTGGTAGGACTATTGGCCAAATAGACCTGGGGTAATTTGCCGCAAAATATTTGGGGCAGGATGAGGAAGAGAAATGCGTTTCCTGTAGGCACGCGATGTCTATCTGTTGTTGTTTGAGGTATTTAAATATCTTGACCCTTTTTTGAGGAGAGTTCATGCCCTGAACATTCAGGGACAACCAGTGGAGGGTCATGGGATCAAGGGTGTGCTGCTATGAAATATTCCAGTCGCGCACCCCGGGGACCAGATGGGAGAGGTGAGAGAACAAGAGGGAAAGAAGGTAGAGAAAGACAAGAGAGAGAAGAGGAAGGCATGTGGTTTAAATTTCCCATAATGAGATTGGGATAGAATATACAATGAAAACCTAGTTGCATCAGTGTGGACTCTGTGGTCCACAGTGGTGTGGGTCGTTGGCCAAGACTATTGTCATAGCCAAGTGCCTACTCACGGAGGGAGCAGTGGTCTGCTGGAACCACCTGCCGGTTTACTTAAAAGTACTTACAAATTAAACAGTGTGTTAGCACATAGATCAATAAAAAAAGAAAAAAAAAAAAGAAACAGCTGGTAACAGTATAATCGTCAAGAACCAATTTAAGCCTTTCCGTTATCAATGTGTAAGAGAGACTAGACAAAATAATTCTGACAAAACAAAAACAAGGCATAAGCGCCCAAAACTCCCAGACCCCCGGAGACAACGGTCAAAGACACGCCGTCACCGGGCGATCAAACAGGCCCACCCGACCGGTTCCCACCCACGGGCCCCCCAAACCACCGAATGTGGATGAGGAGCCTGTGGGCAGGGATACAGAGCCCAGCTGCCCAGCCCAACCAGTAGAAGGTATGTCTTGCAGGGGTGAATTACCCCCTGGTGATGTACCAGTCCCGGAAACACTGGTAAAAATAACAAAAAAAAACCAAAACAAATAAATAAAATCAGGGGGAGGGGTAGTTCAGTGAGCCATTTCCTGTTATCTTGAAAACTGCCGTGTGGCAAAGGTTATAGAGACCTATCAAAATCCACGTCTCAGTACATGGTCTGGAGGAGGGGGTCAACATCCCTGACTGCAATCACACAAATGGGGCAGCCCATGGCGGGATGCACGGCCCAAACCAGAGAGCCAGGCTTAACGGATAGTACAGGAATAGCAGTGGGTTTCTTTCAGGGTATTACGTCATTTTCCGGGAGCAGGTGGTTGCGGGCAGGCCAAGTTCATCGGTCGTAGTAAGGGGCCAGGTTGCAAAGGAGTAAAGTGGAGTTCTCAAAGAGATGTTGTAAAAGTAGTTTCAGCCATTATTGGATTTGTGAAACCTTTGGGCCTGAAGATCCCGCAACGCCTGAGATCCAGGCAGGGATCACTGGGAGGCTTGTGATGGCTGGCGAGAAGGCCTGGCATTTCCAGATTTTGAGGAGGAGGACGGAGCATCTGTAGTGAATGAGGACACTTGTAGGGGATTTCCTTGAAAGGAGATATCTTGTTGTTCTCTGGCTGCTTGCAGGAGTCTTTCTTTTGTACGGTAGTAATGGTATTTAATGATGACGTCTCTCGGTGGGCCGTCAGAAGGTTTGGGGGCCAGGGAGCGGTGTATGCGATAAAATTCCAAACTATCTACGGGAATCCTGAGGGCCAGTTCCTGAAAAAAAGCAGTTGCAGCACCTTGTAAATCTGTGATATTCTCAGGAATGCCGCAGATACGAAGATTGTCCCTTCCAGCTCTATTTTCTGCCTCCTCCAGCTTGTCCTTTAAGTTTTCAATTTCAGCAGTCATTTTGTCTACTTCTTCTTCGTGACCTTCTAGCACTGTAGTGGCCAGGTGCATTCGCTGTTCTAGTTGATTAGTGCGGTGGCCTATCTCTTTAAGGCCCCTCACCATGTCTGAAGAGAGCTTGCGGGAGGCCAGGGTGATTTTGTTCCTAACTATAATGCGGAATTTAGCTAGCATGTTGTCAGTGTCCAGGGGGCGAGGACTCACCAGGTCGGAGGGGAACTGCCCCAGACTGTCAGCAGGCAATGCAGGATCCTCTGCAGAGTGTTGTGTGGCATCATCTAGCTCTGGAGGGTCGGGCGCCATCTTCCTTCTCCCTTTGCCTGGGGCCGGAGCAGGCCTGTGAGGTTGACGGTTCCTAGGCTTATTCTTTGCCGCTTTATACATCCCCGGGAGCGGTCCGAGGTGATCCGGGACCCGCTGAGGTATGTGTGGAGCGGTATAGAGAGCAGTGTGCTTTATGCGGCCGGTGTGATTGTTCCAGCGGGGCGGAGCGGAGGTCTCAGGCGGCCATCTCCCTCGCTCTCGTGCATGCGCCCCCAATTATATACATATTCTTATCAGTAATGGGTTAAATAGGTTCCTATGTATATTTATGAACAATATTCCACGCATAGTCCCCATGTAGAAATATAATTATATACATATTCTTATCAGAAATGGGTTAAATAGGTTCCCATGTATATTTATAAACAATATTCCACCCATAATCCCAATATAGAAAATTAATTATATGCATGTTCTTATCAGAAATGGGTTAATTAGGCTCCTATATTTATTTATACACAACATTCCACCCATAATCCTCATATAGAAAAATAATTATATGCATATGCATATTAGAAATAGGTTTAACATGTTGCTATGTATATTTATAAACAATATTCCATCCAGAATCACAATGTCTAAAAATAATTTTATGCATATTCATATCAGAAATAGGTTTAATATATTCCAATGTATGTTTAACTACAATATGCCACCCATAATACCGATATAGAAAAATGATTATATGCATATTGTTATCAGAAATGGGTTAAATAGGTTCCCATCTATATTTATAAACAATATTCCGCGCATAATCCCCATGTAGAAAAATAATTCTATGCATATTCTTATCAGAAATGGGTTAAATAGGTTCATATGTATATTTATAAACAATATTCCACCCATAAACCCTATATAGAAAAAAAATTATATGTATATTCTTATCAGAAATGGGTTAAATAGGTTCCTATGTATATTTATAAACAATATTCCACCCATAATCTCCATATAGAAAAAAAATTATATTCATATTGTTATCAGAAATTGGTTAAATAGGTACCTATGTAAATGTATAAACAATATTTCACCCATAATCAACATATAGAATAATAATTATATGCATATTGTTATCAGAAATGGGTTAAATAGGTTCCTGTGTATATTTATAAACAATATTCCACACATAATCCCCATATAGAAAAGTAATTATATGCATATTCTTATCAGAAATGGGTTAAATAAGATCCTATGTATATTTAAAAACAATATTCCACCCATTATCCCCATATAGAAAAATAATGATATGCATATTCATATTAGAAATGGGTTAAATTAGTTGCTATGTATATTTATAAACAATATTTCAGCCATAATCCCCATATAGAAAAATAATGATATACATATTCTTATCAGTAATGGTTCAAATAGGTTCCTATACATATTTATAAACAATATTCCACCCATAATCCCCATGTAGAAATATAATTCTATGCATATTCTTATCAGAAAAGGGTTAAATGGGTTGCTATGTATATTTATAAAAAATATTTCAGCCATAACCCCCATATAGAAAAATAATTATATACATATTCTTATCACAAATGGGTTAAATGGGTTGCTATGTATATTTATAAACAATATTCCACCCATAATCCACATGTAGAAAAATAATGATATGCATATTTTTATCAGAAATAGATTTAATATGTTGCTATGTATGTTTATCTACAATATTCCACTCAAAATCCCCATGTAGAAAAATAACGATATGCATATTCTTATCAGAAATGGGTTAAATAGGCTCCCACGTTTATTAATAAACAATATTCCACCCATAATCCCCATATAGAAAAATAATTAAATGCCTATTCTTATCAGAAATAGGTTTAATATGTTGCTATGTATATTTATAAACAATATTCCACCCATAATCCCAATGTAGAAAAAAATGATATGCATATTCTTATCAGAAATGGATTAAATAGGTTCCTATGTATATTTATAAACACTTTTCCACTTAAAATCCCCATGTAGAAACATAATTATATGCATATTCTTATCAGAAATGGGTTACATAGGTTCCTATGTATATTTATAAACAATATTCCACCCAAAATCAACATATAGAATGATAATGATATGCATATTGTTATCAGAAATGGGTTAAATAGGTTCCTATGTATATTTATAGACAATATTCCACTTATAATCCTCATGTAGAAACATAATTATATGCAGATTCTTATCAGAAATTGGTTAAATAGGTTCCTATGTATATTTATAAACAATATTCCACCCATAATCCACATGTAGAAAAATAATGATATGCATATTTTTATCAGAAATAGGTTTAATATGTTGCTATGTATGTTTATCTACAATATTACACCAAAAATCCCCATGTAGAAATATAATTATATACATATTCTTATCAGAAATGGGTTAAATAGGTTCCCATGTATATTTATAAACAATATTCCACCCATAATTCCAATATAGAAAATTAATTATATGCATATTCTTATCAGAAATGGGTTAATTAGGTTCCTATATTTATTTATACACAACATTCCACCCATAATCCCCATATAGAAAAATAATTCTATGCATATTCATATTAGAAATATGTTAAATTGGTTGCTATCTATATTTATAAACAATATTTCAGCCATAATCCCCATATAGAAAAATAATTATATATATATATTCTTATCAGAAATGGGTTAAATAGGTTCCCATGTATATTTATAAACAATATTCCACCCATAATCCCAATATAGAAAATTAATTATATGCATGTTCTTATCAGAAATGGGTTAATTAGGTTCCTATATTTATTTATACACAACATTCTACCCATAATCCCCATATAGAAAAATAATTCTATGCATATTCATATTAGAAATAGGTTTAACATGTTGTTATGAATGTTTATAAACAATATTCCACCCAGAATCACAATGTCTAAAAATAATTTTATGCATATTCATATCAGAAATAGGTTTAATATATTCCAATGTATGTTTAACTACAACATTCCACCCATAATCACCAAATAGCAAAAATAATTATATGCATATTGTTATCAGAAATGGGTTAAATAGGTTCCTATGTATATTTATAAACAATATTCCAGGCATAATCCCCATGTAGAAAAAGAATTATATGCATATTCTTATCAGAAATGGGTTAAATAGGTTCCCATGTATATTTAAAAACAATATTCCACCCATAATCCCCATATAGAAAAAAAAATTATATTTAAATTCTTATCAGAAATTGGTTAAATAGGTTCCTATGTAAATGTATAAACAATATTCCACCCATAATCAACATATAGAATAATAATTATATGCATATTGTTATCAGAAATGGGTTAAATAGGTTCCTGTGTATATTTAATGACAATATTCCACTTATAATTCCCATGTAGAAACATAATTATATGCATATTCTTATAAGAAATGGGTTAAATAGGTTCCTATGTATATTTATAAACAATATTCCACCCATAATCCACATGTAGAAAAATAATGTTATGCGTATTTTTTATCAGAAATAGGTTTAAAATGTGGCTATGTATGTTTATCTACAATATTCCACCCAAAATCCCCATGTGGAAAAATAACTATGTGCATATTCTTATCAGAAATGGGTTAAATAGGTTCCTATGTATATTTATAAACAATATTCCACAAATTATCCCCATATAGAAAAATAATTATATGCATATTCATATTAGAAATATGTTAAATTGGTTGCTATCTATGTTTATAAACAATATTTCAGCCATAATTCCCATATAGAAAAATAATTATATGCATATTCTTATCAGAAATGGGTTAAATAGGCTCCCATGTTTATTTATAAACAATATTCCACCCATAATCCCCATATAGAAAAATAATGAAATGCCTATTCTTATCAGAAATAGGTTTAATATGTTGCTATGTATATTTATAAACAATATTCCACCCATAATTCCAATGTAGAAAAAAATGATATGCATATTGTTATCAGAAATGGATTAAATAGGTTCCTATGTATATTTATAAACACTTTTCCCACATATAATCCCGATGTAGAAATATAATTATATAAATATTCTTGTCAGAAATGGGTTAAATAGGTTCCTATGTATATTTATAAAAAATATTCCACCCATAATCCACATGTATAAAAATAATGATATGCATATTTTTATCAGAAATAGGTTTAATATGTTGCTATGTATGTTTATCTACAATATTCCACCCAAAATCCCATGTAGAAAAATAACTATATGCATGTTCTTATCAGAAATGGGTTAAATAGGTTCCTATGTATATTTATAAACAATATTCCACACATTATCCCCATATGGAAAAATAATGATATGCATATTCATATTAGAAATATGTTAAATTGGTTGCTATCTATATTTATAAACAATATTTCAGCCATAACCCCATATAGAAAAATAATTATATACATATTCTTATCAGCAATGGGTTAAATAGGTTCCTATGTATATTTATGAACAATATTCCAAGCATAATCCCCATGTAGAAATATAATTATATACATATTCTTATCAGAAATGGGTTAAATAGGTTCCCATGTATATTTATAAACAATATTCCACCCATAATCCCAATATAGAAAATTAATTATATGCATGTTCTTATCAGAAATGGGTTAATTAGGTTCCTATATTTATTTATACACAACATTCCACCCATAATAGTCATATAGAAAAATAATTATATGCATATGCATATTAGAAATAGGTTTAACATGTTGCTATATATATTTATAAACAATATTCCACCCAGAATAACAATGTCTAAAAATAATTTTATGCATATTCATATCAGAAATAGGTTTAATATATTCCAATGTATGTTTAAATACAATATTCCACCCATAATACCTATATAAAAAAATAATTATATGGATATTGTTATCAGAAATGGGTTAAATAGGTTCCTATGTTTATTTATAAACAATATTCCACGCATAATCTCCATGTAGAAAAAAAATTATATGCATGTTCTTATCAGAAATGGGTTAAATAGGTTCCTATGTATAATTATAAATTATAATCCACCCATAATCCCCATGTAGAAAAATAATTATATGCATATTCTTATCAGAAATGGGTTAATTAGGCTCCAATGTATATTTATAAACAATATTCCACGCATAATCCCTATATAGAAAAATAATTATATGTATATTCTTGTCAGAAATGGGTTAAATAGGTTCCTATGTATATTTATAAACAATATTCCACCCATAATCAACATATAGAAAAAAAATTATATTCATATTCTTATCAGAAATTGGTTAAATAGGTACCTATGTAAATGTATAAACAATATTCCACCCATAATCAACATATAGAATAATAATTATATGCATATTGTTATCAGAAATGGGTTAAATAGGTTCCTATGTATATTTATAAAAAATATTCCACCCATAATCCACATGTATAAAAATAATGATATGCGTATTTTTATCAGAAATAGGTTTAATATGTTGCTATGTATGTTTATCTACAATATTCCACCCAAAATCCCATGTAGAAAAATAACTATATGCATATTCTTATCAGAAATGGGTTAAATAGGTTCCTATGTATATTTATAAACAATATTCCACACATTATACCCATATGGAAAAATAATGATATGCATATTCATATTAGAAATATGTTAAATTGGTTGCTATCTATATTTATAAACAATATTTCAGCCATAATCCCCATATAGAAAAATAATTATATGCATATTGTTATCAGAAATTAGTTTAATAGGTTCCGATGTATATTTATAAACAATATTCCACCCATAATCCCAATATAGAAAATTAATTATATGCATGTTCTTATCAGAAATGGGTTAATTAGGTTCCTATATTTATTTATACACAACATTCTACCCATAATCCCCATATAGAAAAATAATTCTATGCATATTCATATTAGAAATAGGTTTAACATGTTGTTATGAATGTTTATAAACAATATTCCACCCAGAATCACAATGTCTAAAAATAATTTTATGCATATTCATATCAGAAATAGGTTTAATATATTCCAATGTATGTTTAACTACAACATTCCACCCATAATCACCAAATAGCAAAAATAATTATATGCATATTGTTATCAGAAATGGGTTAAATAGGTTCCTATGTATATTTATAAACAATATTCCAGGCATAATCCCCATGTAGAAAAAGAATTATATGCATATTCTTATCAGAAATGGGTTAAATAGGTTCCCATGTATATTTAAAAACAATATTCCACCCATAATCCCCATATAGAAAAAAAAATTATATTTAAATTCTTATCAGAAATTGGTTAAATAGGTTCCTATGTAAATGTATAAACAATATTCCACCCATAATCAACATATAGAATAATAATTATATGCATATTGTTATCAGAAATGGGTTAAATAGGTTCCTATGTATATTTAATGACAATATTCCACTTATAATTCCCATGTAGAAACATAATTATATGCATATTCTTATAAGAAATGGGTTAAATAGGTTCCTATGTATATTTATAAACAATATTCCACCCATAATCCACATGTAGAAAAATAATGTTATGCGTATTTTTATCAGAAATAGGTTTAAAATGTGGCTATGTATGTTTATCTACAATATTCCACCCAAAATCCCCATGTGGAAAAATAACTATGTGCATATTCTTATCAGAAATGGGTTAAATAGGTTCCTATGTATATTTATAAACAATATTCCACAAATTATCCCCATATAGAAAAATAATTATATGCATATTCATATTAGAAATATGTTAAATTGGTTGCTATCTATGTTTATAAACAATATTTCAGCCATAATTCCCATATAGAAAAATAATTATATGCATATTCTTATCAGAAATGGGTTAAATAGGCTCCCATGTTTATTTATAAACAATATTCCACCCATAATCCCCATATAGAAAAATAATGAAATGCCTATTCTTATCAGAAATAGGTTTAATATGTTGCTATGTATATTTATAAACAATATTCCACCCATAATCCCAATGTAGAAAAAAATGATATGCATATTGTTATCAGAAATGGATTAAATAGGTTCCTATGTATATTTATAAACACTTTTCCCACATATAATCCCGATGTAGAAACATAATTATATAAATATTCTTGTCAGAAATGGGTTAAATAGGTTCCTATGTATATTTATAAAAAATATTCCACCCATAATCCACATGTATAAAAATAATGATATGCGTATTTTTATCAGAAATAGGTTTAATATGTTGCTATGTATGTTTATCTACAATATTCCACCCAAAATCCCATGTAGAAAAATAACTATATGCATGTTCTTATCAGAAATGGGTTAAATAGGTTCCTATGTATATTTATAAACAATATTCCACACATTATCCCCATATGGAAAAATAATGATATGCATATTCATATTAGAAATATGTTAAATTGGTTGCTATCTATATTTATAAACAATATTTCAGCCATAACCCCATATAGAAAAATAATTATATACATATTCTTATCAGCAATGGGTTAAATAGGTTCCTATGTATATTTATGAACAATATTCCAAGCATAATCCCCATGTAGAAATATAATTATATACATATTCTTATCAGAAATGGGTTAAATAGGTTCCCATGTATATTTATAAACAATATTCCACCCATAATCCCAATATAGAAAATTAATTATATGCATGTTCTTATCAGAAATGGGTTAATTAGGTTCCTATATTTATTTATACACAACATTCCACCCATAATAGTCATATAGAAAAATAATTATATGCATATGCATATTAGAAATAGGTTTAACATGTTGCTATATATATTTATAAACAATATTCCACCCAGAATAACAATGTCTAAAAATAATTTTATGCATATTCATATCAGAAATAGGTTTAATATATTCCAATGTATGTTTAAATACAATATTCCACCCATAATACCTATATAAAAAAATAATTATATGGATATTGTTATCAGAAATGGGTTAAATAGGTTCCTATGTTTATTTATAAACAATATTCCACGCATAATCTCCATGTAGAAAAAAAATTATATGCATGTTCTTATCAGAAATGGGTTAAATAGGTTCCTATGTATAATTATAAATTATAATCCACCCATAATCCCCATGTAGAAAAATAATTATATGCATATTCTTATCAGAAATGGGTTAATTAGGCTCCTATGTATATTTATAAACAATATTCCACGCATAATCCCTATATAGAAAAATAATTATATGTATATTCTTGTCAGAAATGGGTTAAATAGGTTCCTATGTATATTTATAAACAATATTCCACCCATAATCAACATATAGAAAAAAAATTATATTCATATTCTTATCAGAAATTGGTTAAATAGGTACCTATGTAAATGTATAAACAATATTCCACCCATAATCAACATATAGAATAATAATTATATGCATATTGTTATCAGAAATGGGTTAAATAGGTTCCTATGTATATTTATAAAAAATATTCCACCCATAATCCACATGTATAAAAATAATGATATGCGTATTTTTATCAGAAATAGGTTTAATATGTTGCTATGTATGTTTATCTACAATATTCCACCCAAAATCCCATGTAGAAAAATAACTATATGCAAATTTTTATCAGAAATGGGTTAAATAGGTTCCTATGTATATTTATAAACAATATTCCACACATTATACCCATATGGAAAAATAATGATATGCATATTCATATTAGAAATATGTTAAATTGGTTGCTATCTATATTTATAAACAATATTTCAGCCATAACCCCATATAGAAAAATAATTATATACATATTCTTATGAGTAATAGGTAAAATAGGTTCCTATATATATTTATGAACAATATTTCATGCATAATCCCCATGTAGAAATGTAATTATATACATATTCTTATCAGAAATTGGTTAAATAGGTTCCCATGTATATTTATAAACAATATTCCACCCATAATCCCAATATAGAAAATTAATTATATGCAAATTCTTATAAGAAATGGGTTATTTAGGCTCCTATGTATATTTATACATAACATTCCACTCATAATCCCCATATAGAAAAATAATTATATGTATATTTATATTAGAAATAGGTTTAATATGTTGCTATGTATTTTTATAAACAATATTCCACCCAGAATCACAATGTCTAAAAATAATTTTATGCATATTCATATCAGAAATAGGTTTAATATATTCCAATGTATGTTTAACTACAACATTCCACCCATAATCTCCAAATAGCAAAAATAATTATATGCATATTCTAATCAGAAATGGGTTAATTAGGCTCCTATGTATATTTATAAACAATATTCCACCCATAATTCCCAAATAGAAAAATAATTATATGTATATTCTTATCAGAAATGGGTTAAATAGGTTCCTATGTATATTTATAAACAATATTCCACCCATAATCCCCATATAGAAAAAAATTATATTTAAATTCTTATCAGAAATTGGTTAAATAGGTTCCTATGTAAATGTATAAACAATATTCCACCCATAATCAACATATATAATAATAATTATATGCATATTGTTATCAGAAATGGGTTAAATAGGTTCCTATGTATATTTAATGACAATATTCCACTTATAATTCCCATGTAGAAACATAATTATATGCATATTCTTATAAGAAATGTGTTAAATAGGTTCCTATGTATATTTATAAACAATACTCCACCCATAATCCACATGTAGAAAAATAATGTTATGCGTATTTTTATCAGAAATAGGTTTAATATGTTGCTATGTATGTTTATCTACAATATTCCACCCAAAATCCCCATATGGAAAAATAATTATATACATATACTTATCAATAATGGGTTAAATAGGTTTCTATGTATATTTATGAGCAATATTCCACGCATAATCCCCATGTAGAAATATAATTATATACATATTCTTATTATAAATGGTTAAATAGGTTCCCATGTATATTTATAAACAATATTCCACCCATAATCCTGTTGTATATGTTGTAATATGTTCACCGATTTATGTGGGACATTGTTGTGTGTATGTGCACATGCAGTCAATGTTGACCAGGCCAGAATGACAATGACAGAATGGTTGATTTGTCCAACTGAATTTTAACAGCTGAAGACTCTTTGATGTGTTAGTCTCATGCAAGTCTACATAGGGGTGTGAGGTATGGGCTGTTAACCTAATTGAACATTTCAAAGAGTACATTGTTTAAAGGACCATAGAAGAAATATTTATTGATGGTAATTAGACTTGAGGGGGTAACAATGGGATCAAGGAGTGTTTTGGGTTGGCCTAGCAGGGGCTCCCTCCTGTGGGGCTAATTTATCAGGGGGGGCTTGTTGATATGCAGGAATGTAGGTATTCCAAGGGCTCAAAAGGGTGTTCTGTTTATCTAATTAATATATCTAAAGGGGACTTGTTGATGTTGATATGCGGGAGTGCAAATTGGGGTGGTTCACGGCTGTTCACGGCTGGGGGTTGTTGTCTGTTTGAAAGACTAAAGCTAATCAAAGTCCTAAATTGAAACGGCCAATCAAATTGCTCAGCCATTCAATATTTAGTGAATATAACACGGCATTCAGTCTATAGATTTAAGTGAGGCTTGTCTGTGTATGAGGGAGGCTTGTCTGTGCATGGCTGGGAAGACACAGACCTAGGAGATGGGTTTCTGAATTATATTTCCTCTGTCGGATTTCTTTGTCATCTGTGGACTTTGGACTTTGTTCTGTGTTGGAAGTCAATAAAGTGCATCTCTCTGGAAGAATTGGGTTGCTGCGGAAGAGTACTTACATCATCATTATAATAATACCTAAATATTAATTATCATACCCACTCTACATCATATCACCCAATATATATATTAATATACCCGATCACTACACTGGTGCCGTTCATGTGACCAGAAGAGCATTTTCAGACTTAGTAACAGAAGTCGGTGGTGACAACAATCCTGTGAGGTGGACAGAAGTCTGATGAAGAACCAAGAGCTGTGCTGTGACTCTAATGTCTGGTTGTGACATAAGAGATTCTGATCTACAAAATTTAACAAGTTGGGAACCCCAGAATTATTCTCTGGAGACTGGAAACAACAAAGAAAGGACTGTGTCGTGTACCAGAAGACCTGAACTGGAATCTGAAGGAGTAACTAATGCGGTGAGTAAAATATTTCCTCTTTTTTAAATTATTAGCAATCTAGTCAAAATGCTTACTCAGTGTGAAGCTAGTGTCAGTTCTGATAAAGTTAACAGATGGGTATTAAAATGTATTAAGCGCCATGGCGGTCCTTATGAAATTCCAGAAAAATGTAAGCAGACATGGATGATGATGAAGGAACTTTTAGAGAAAAATGTTTTTGATAGCAAAATTTCAGAAAGTAAAAGAAAAGGTTGTATTATACAGGGCTTGTTATCTTGCTGTTTAACAATGGAAAGTTCTTTGAATGGTAAGGTTGAGGAAAATGCACAGTTACAGAAGGCAGTTGATAATAGCAACAATGTTTGTGAGAGGTTACAAAACCAATCAGACACTGAGACAGTAAATTTAAAATTGCATGTAGTTACCATTGGTGAAGCCTTAATTGAGCAATCTAAACGTTGTGATGAATTATCAGAGGAAAATGAGAGATTAAAATTAAAAATAATGGAATTAGGGAAGAGATCTCAGGAATGCAGATATGCATCAAATCTTGGATTCAGCAATCTGCAGCAAACAGAACCTCATATTGAATCTGATAATTCATTACCAGCTGCCCCCACTGTGACTACCACAGTTTATAACAATAATAATAATACAGGTGAAGTTCAGCTTGTAATGAAGCCTTTGAAATCAAAATTATTATACGCAATTCTTAAAGAAATAGGAATGGTTCCATACCATGATTTAAACAGATTTTTAAAATGGTTTTGTGACGTGCAGCAAGTCAGAGATATGTACAATCTCAACCCATCTGACTTAGAAAGAGTTTTGCAACATTCTATAGGAAGTGGTCTTTGGATGAGAATTAAACAGATCTGTATTCAGCCTCTGAGGACAAGGGACATATTACTGGAATTATTATGTGTTTTGTATGGTGTACGTTCTGATGTTACTATTCATGGGAAGATCCAACAAATGCAAAATGAATCTCCCTATGAATTGTCACACAGGATAGCAACTATTATGGAATTATTGGTCGGTAATAATCTTGCATTTGAGCGTGGGGGCTTGATACATATGAGTATGTTTCTAGATGCGTTGCATGAAGATATCAAACAAAATATTTTATTAGTTACCCCAAATCCTCATGATATAAAAGACATATTGTTGAGAGCAGACCATTTATGGAGAAAGTCAAATGAGCAGGCTGTCAAAATTGATTTAGCCACATTGTTTAGGACAAATACTGAGCATAAAGATCAGAAGATAACATCCTATGATAACACCCAGAGAGGACAAACCGGGTCAAACATAAGTGATATTAGTATGAAAAACAGAGCTGACCAAAATAATAAGAAAAGGTCCAAGACTTGGATACCATTTTCTCAGTTAAAACAGAGATATGACCACCTGAAAATTGAGTATGACAAGATGAGAGAGGAGCGTGATAAATTATTAGAGCAGTTGAAGGGGGTACAGGGTGTCATAAATGCAGAAGATGTACATTCTCCAGATCTGTTTTTGAATGCAGATGACATTTCTCTAGCAGTGGGGGTGAATTAGCTCTAAACTGTAAACGTGTAAATAGTGTTTTGTTTTAACTTCAAACTACGTTTAAAGACCTTGCTAATTAGTTTTGTTGGAGAGTTTTGTCTTTCAGGGACGTTTGAAGATGCTGGTTTGCATGTGAATAGCAGAAGCACAGTCTGAAATTGCTGGCTAGTGGGGGAGAATTATGGGAGGAATGCTGAATAGACAACAAGGAATTATTAAGAGTTCATGGACTCTCAAGATTCATCAAGCAATGGACCTTTTTTTCTTTTTTCTTCAACGCCCTAATTTTTAATTTTTCTCTCTTTTTTGCATTTCATTTTTTATTTTCTTTATGTTTTATTTCTTGAACTTTATCTTAAAACCAAAGAGAAGCATTTAAACGTAAAATAATTTTCATAACATCTGTACATATTACATAATGCGTATTGATCAATATATTTGACATCTAAGGTGAGATGCTGCACAATGGCTTGGCATAGAATAAATTTTAGTATGTTGGGTGGTTTTCCTAAATTTATAAGAGGGGTGAGTGAAATTCATCACTCTAGTCATGATTTGAAACTTTGTTGATTCAGTTGTTTATAATATGCTAAAGGCTATGACATATATTGGATGGAAAAGACCTTTCTACCTTTCATGGTGAAGATACTGCCAAGAATTTCCACTGCCGCTTTGTCTGGATAGAAGATCTGATAAACACTGATGACTCTATCTGAAGCATCGTGTGGTGGTATATCTATATGTATATGTTGGTATACCATTCAGGTGTAATTGTGGACTGAATGATCCAAGTAACTGCTCTATGGAAGGCAATGAGGGGTCGGCCTACAGCAAATTACAAAAGCAAATTGTGGCTGGCAATCAACAAATTCTGGTACTTGACAGGTACACAACCCGGTCATCTTTGTTCAAATTGTGGAAATGGAAAGAAGCAGATGTGAATTGTAAAATGCTTGCAAGATGGACTCATGAATGTCAAGCGCAAGACAATAGTTTGAAGCACAGTTATTACTGCCATAACCAAACCTTTTGACCTTGAAAGTGAGTGCTGGTACATTGATAGTTCTACTTACTATTAAGAAGAAAGTAGAGTGTTTGCGTAAAAGCATCTTTAAAAATGAAAAGCTTGAGCCTGGAGATGAGAGAATCCTGGACTTGTGGATTGGAGCTCCCAGAGCATACCAAGTTTACTTTCAGTGAGATGGTGAGAGAGGTGATGAAGTCAGACCGAAGGATGGACAGTGACATCAGCTTGTCTTTGCGCAATATTCAAAATCTTGATGTGATATAAGGCCTAACAGCTATATGGGCCACTGATGTTTACCAAATCCTTTTCCAGTCATGGTCTAAAAGTTATATTATCTAATAACTGTTTCATGGGGATATTTTAGAGGCTGGCGAAGAGAGATGTAACCAGTTTCAACTTCATATTTTATATGAGCCATTGTAAAGCATCCAGTACCTTAAATCATAATGATATTTTTTGTTGTTTGATTTATGGGTCCGTTCTAGTAGTTAGAACCGACCCAAGTGGGGGTATATGTTGTATATGTTGTAATATGTTCACCGATTTATGTGGGACATTGTTGTGTGTATGTGCACATGCAGTCAATGTTGACCAGGCCAGAATGACAATGACAGAATGGTTGATTTGTCCAACTGAATTTTAACAGCTGAAGACTCTTTGATGTGTTAGTCTCATGCAAGTCTACATAGGGGTGTGAGGTATGGGCTGTTAACCTAATTGAACATTTCAAAGAGTACATTGTTTAAAGGACCATAGAAGAAATATTTATTGATGGTAATTAGACTTGAGGGGGTAACAATGGGATCAAGGAGTGTTTTGGGTTGGCCTAGCAGGGGCTCCCTCCTGTGGGGCTAATTTATCAGGGGGGGCTTGTTGATATGCAGGAATGTAGGTATTCCAAGGGCTCAAAAGGGTGTTCTGTTTATCTAATTAATATATCTAAAGGGGACTTGTTGATGATGATATGCGGGAGTGCAAATTGGGGTGGTTCACGGCTGTTCACGGCTGGGGGTTGTTGTCTGTTTAATAGACTAAAGCTAATCAAAGTCCTAAATTGAAAGAGCCAATCAAATTGCTCAGCCATTCAATATTTAGTGAATATAACACGGCATTCAGTCTATAGGTGAGTGAGGCTTGTCTGTGTATGGGGTGAGGATTGTCTGTGCATGGCTGGGAAGACACAGACCTAGGAGATGGGTTTCTGAATTATATTTCCTCTGTCGGATTTCTTTGTCATCTGTGGACTTTGGACTTTGTTCTATGTTGGAAGTCAATAAAGTGCATCTCTCTGGAAGAATTGGGTTGCTGCGGAAGAGTACTTACATCATCATTATAATAATACCTAAATATTAATTATCATACCCGCTCTACATCATATCACCCAGTATACATTAATATTTTCGATCACTACATTGTTAATATACCCGATCACTACAAATCCCAATATAGAGAATTAATTATATGCATGTTCTTATCAGAAATGGGTTAATTAGGTTCCTATATTTATTTATACACAACATTCCACCCATAATCCCCATATAGAAAAATAATTATATGTATATACATATTAGAAATAGGTTTAACATGTCGCTATGTATATTTATAAACAATATTCCACCCAGAATCACAATGTTTAAAAATAATTTTATGCATATTCATATCAGAAATAGGTTTAATATATTCCAATGTATGTTTAACTACAATATTCCACCCATAATACCCATATAGAAAAATAATTATACGCATATTGTTATCGGAAATAAATTAAAGAGGTTCCTATCTATATTTATAAACAATATTCCACGCATAATCGCCATGTAGAAAAATAATTATATTCATATTCTTATCAGAAATGGGTTAAATAGGTTCCTATGTATATTTATAAACTATATTCCACACATAATCCATATGCAGAAAAATAATTAATTGCATATTCTAATCAGAAATGGGTTAATTAGGTTCCTATGTATATTTATAAACAATATTCCACCCATAATCCCCATATAGAAAAATAATTATATGTATATTCTTATCAGAAATGGGTTAAATAGGTTCCTATGTATATTTGTAAACAATATTCCACCCATAATCCCCATATAGAAAAAAAATGATATTCATATTCTTATCAGAAATTGGTTAAATAGGTACCTATGTAAATGTATAAACAATATTCCACCCATAATCAACATATAGAATAATAATTATACGCATATTGTTATCAGAAATGGGTTAAATAGGTTCCTATTTATATTTATAGACAATATTCCACTTATAATCCCCATGTAGAAACATAATTATATGCATATTCTTATCAGAAATGGGTTAAATAGGTTCCTATGTATATTTATAAACAATATTCCACCCATAATCCACATGTAGAAAAATAATGATATGCATATTTTTATCAGAAATAGGTTTAATATGTTGCTATGTAGTTATCTACAATATTCCAACCAAAATCCCCATGTGGAAAAATAACTATATGCATATTCTTATCTGAAATTGGTTAAATAGGTTCCTATGTATATTTATAAACAATATTCCACACATTATCCCTATATAGAAAAATAATGATATGCATATTCATATTAGAAAAATGTTAAATTGGTTGCTATCTATATTTATAAACAATATTTCAGCCATAATCCCCATATAGAAAAATAATTATATACATATTCTTATCAGAAATGGGTTAAATAGGTTCCCATGTATATTTATAAACAATATTCCACCCATAATTCCAATATAGAAAATTAATTATATGCATGTTCTTATCAGAAATGGGTTAATTAGGTTCCTATATTTATTTATACACAACATTCCACCCATAATCCCCATATAGAAAAATAATTCAATGCATATTAGAAATAGGTTTAACATGTTGTTATGAATGTTTATAAACAATATTCCACCCAGAATCACAATGTGTAAAAATAATTTTATGCATATTCATATCAGAAATAGGTTTAATATATTCCAATGTATGTTAAACTACAACATTCCACCCATAATCCCCAAATAGCAAAAATAATTATATGCATATTGTTATCAGAAATGGGTTAAATAGGTTCCTGTGTATATTTATAAACAATATTCCACGCATAATCCCCATGTAGAAAAATAATTATATGCATATTCTTATCAGAAATGGGTTAAATAGGATCCTATGTATATTTAAAAACAATATTCCACCCATTATCTCCATATAGAAAAACAATGATATGCATATTCATATTAGAAATGGGTTAAATTAGTTGCTATGAATAGTTATAAACAATATTTCAGCCATAATCCCCATATAGAAAAATAATTATATACATATTGTTATCAGTAATGGGTCAAATAGGTTCCTATGCATATTTGTAAATAGTATTCCACCCATAATCCCAATGTAGAAATATAATTATATGCATATTCTTATCAGAAATGGGTTAAATGGGTTGCTATGTATATTTATAAACAATATTTCAGCAATAATCCCCATATAGAAAAATAATTATATACATATTCTTAACAGAATTGGGTTAAAAAGGCTCCCATGTTTATTTGTAAACAATATTCCACCCATATTCCCCATGTAGAAAAATAATTATATGCATATTATAATCAGAAATGGGTTAATTAGGTTCCTATGTATATTTATAAATAATATTCCACTCATAATCCACATGTAGAAAAATAATGATATGCATATTTTTATCAGAAATGGGCTAAATAGGCTCCCATGTTTATTTATAAACAATATTCCACCCATAATCCCCATATAGAAAAATAATTAAATGGCTATTCTTATCAGAAATATGTTTAATATGTTGCTATGTATATTTATAAACAATAAGGAAAAGCACCTATATTGAAATAAATAAATTACCAAATAAAAGTACCATCATCCCAGGTGTCTAGTACAAAGAAAGGCAGGGAGTAGGGAACGGCCGCAGCTAGCTGCTTCTGTCAGCGGATGTCCCAACCCTCCACACACAAAGGGAAACAAGGGGGGACTATTGCGGTACTGAAGGTAGTCAGGAATTTGATAGAAGAAAATGAAAATGAAAAAATAATATAATAAAATTTACATTTTAATGGAAAACAATGTTAAAAATATTACAGTGTCACATACAGTCGTAATTCATAGCAAGAGCAATCTATACAACCGTACGAATTACACCAAATAATAACAGGGGGTACATATATGACTTATTTTCTCGACCGGTTTCGCGGTATTCACCGCTTCCTCAGGAGAGTACAGTCTAGAATATAACATGAAAAACATATAATGAATACAAACAGATCTACAGATACATGAAAATTTCTTAATATGATTGCAGCAAAGTCATAATACATAAAACATGTACATACAAATTGGATACAAAAAGGGCAGGCTCACCCGTTCAGACATTCTCTGTGGGATTGTGTAGCCCCATATAATTCCCCCCACGGCGAACACAGGGGATAGCAAACAGACTCTGGTAAATAGAATATCTGAATCATTGATTGATTTGTATACAACACTACAGCCTCCCGATGCCGCGCCAGCTGAAGCCCACCATTCTGGGTAAGTCTCGCTTTCCCCTTTCCCCTTCTCCTCTCCCTCCCCCTCCTGGTGCCCTTTCCCTATTCCTAGTTAGCGTTCCCCTTGTATGCTTCTCCCTTGGTCCATATCAGTGTTTTGTACTGTTACCCCCCCCTGTGCAGGGCTGCCTACAGTGTCAATTTAGACCTATCTGTTTTCACTGGATATTTTAAACCTTTTCATTTAGGATTAATATCCCCCAATTTGATACTGCTTGATACACTATCAGTTTTACCTTTTATGGTCTGGTAGTATTGATTTTAGTGTGTTACTTTTTTCAATTGTGGGCAAATCTCCTTGTATTATCATGGATGTTAATTTCCATTAATTTTAATTACAGCTGCTGCATTTGATTACCCTCTCCAGTATACACTAATGGCTCCAGCCCTGGCGGGCTCTCATTGTTAACCCAATAAGCGCCTGGCTTGTTTCAACCTCTTTATATTATATAATCCGCACTATTTTGTTCTCCTTCATTTTAATCCATTTGCCTTTCAACTGATTAATGCTGTAGGGGTAAGTGTTAGCTCCCAACACCTGTGTGCATTTTTCTTGCAAGGTTGACCTGCTTTCCACACTATTGAAAGCATCTGGTCCCGCTGAACTATCTGACCACCCCCCTTCCCCCTCCCCTTCCCCTGCTCCTCCCTCTCTTTGTCCCCTTCCCCCCCCCCTTTTTCCCCCCTTTTCCCCTCTCCCCCCCCTTCCGTTTCCCCCCCTTTCTCTTTTTTTTTTTTTTTCCCCCTTCCCCCCCTCCTCCACCCCTTCCTTCCCCCCCCTTCCCCCCCCTCCTTCTCCCCCCCCTCTCTCCCCTTCCCCCTTTCCCCCTCTCCCTTTCCCCCCCCCTCTCCCCTTCCCCTCATTTCCCTCCCTCCTTCCCTCCTTTTGTCTCCTTCTCCCCTCCCCCTCCCCCCTCCCCCCCCTCATCATCTTTATCCCCCCTCCCCCCCCCCTCATCATCTTTATTCCTGCACACTGGATTTAAATCTTAGAGCTACCTCACTGGTACCCCTATATTGCACTCTTCCTTTATTTTGTGGTTTAGTGTTGTATACAAATCAATGATTCAGATATTCTATTTACCAGAGGCTGTTTGCTATCCCCTGTGTTCGCCGCGGGGGGAATTATATGGGGCTACACAATCCCACAGAGAATGTCTGAACGGGTGAGCCTGCCCTTTTTGTATCCAATTTGTATGTACATGTTTTATGTATTATGACTTTGCTGCAATCATATTAAGAAATTTTCATGTATCTGTAGATCTGTTTGTATTCATTATATGTTTTTCATGTTATATTCTAGACTGTACTCTCCTGAGGAAGCGGTGAATACCGCGAAACCGGTCGAGAAAATAAGTCATATATGTACCCCCTGTTATTATTTGGTGTAATTCGTACGGTTGTATAGATTGCTCTTGCTATGAATTACGACTGTATGTGACACTGTAATATTTTTAACATTGTTTTCCATTAAAATGTAAATTTTATTATATTATTTTTTCATTTTCATTTTCTTCTATCAAATTCCTGACTACCTTCAGTACCGCAATAGTCCCCCCTTGTTTCCCTTTGTGTGTGGAGGGTTGGGACATCCGCTGACAGAAGCAGCTAGCTGCGGCCGTTCCCTACTCCCTGCCTTTCTTTGTACTATATTTATAAACAATATTCCATCCATAATCCCAGTGTAGAAAAAAATATATGCATATTCTTATAAGAAATGGATTAAATAGGTTCCTTTGTATATTTATAACACTTTTCCACTTATAATCCCCATGTAGAAATATAATTATATACATATTCTTATCAGAAATGGGTTAAATAGGTTACCATGTATATTTATAAACAACATTCCACCCATAATTCCAATATAGAAAATTAATTATATGCATATTCTTATCAGAAATGGGTTAATTAGGTTCCTATATTAATTTATACACAACATTCCACCCATAATTCTAGTATAGAAAAATAATTAGAATTAGGTTAATTAATTAGGAAATAGGTTTAACATGTTATTTTGTATGTTTATAAACAATATTCCACCCAGAATCACAATGTCTAAAAATAATTTTATGCATATTCATATCAGAAATAGGTTTAATATATTCCAATGTATGTTTAACTAAAACATTCAACCCATAATCCCCATATAGCAAAAATAATTATATGCATATTGTTATTAGAAATGGGTTAAATAGGTTCCTGTGTATTTTTATAAACAATATTCCATGCATAATCCCCATGTAGAAAAATAATTATATGCATATTCTTATCAGAAATGGGTTAAATAGGTTCCTATGTATATTTAAAAACAATATTCCACCCATTATCCACATATAGAAAAACAATGATATGCATATTCATATTAGAAATGGGTTAAATTAGTTGCTATTTATATTTATAAACAATATTTCAGCCATAATCCCCATATAGAAAAATAATTATATACATATTCTTATCAGTAGTGGGTCAAATAAGTTCCTATGCATATTTGTAAACAATATTCCACCCATAATCCCCATGAAGAAATATAATTATATGCATATTCTTATCAGAAATGGGTTAAATGGGTTGCTATGTATATTTATTAGGGTTGTCCCGATACCGATACTAGTATCGGTATCGGCACCGATACCGAGCATTTGCCCAAGTACTTGTACTCGGGCAAATGCTCCCGATGCTTCCTCCGATACCTAGAGGACAGCTGTGATCGGTGCGTGGGGGAGTTACAAAATTCTCCCCCAGCGGCTTTCAGCAGCTTTAGTGACAAACAGCGGTGATCGCTCACCGCTGACTGTCACTGCATCCTCCTCCATGCCCCCTCCTTTCCTCTGTGCCTCTCAGCTGTCCCCCTCCGTTCCTCTCTCCTTTTCTGTGCCTCTCCGCTGCCCCCCTCCGTTCCTCTCTCCTTTCCTCTGTGCCTCTCCGCTGTCCCCCTCCGTTCCTCTCTCCTTTTCTGTGCCTCTCCGCTGTCCCCTCCGTTCCTCTCTCCTTTTCTGCCCCCCTCCGTTCCTCTCTCCTTCCCTGTGCCTCTCCGCTGAACCCTCTCCTTCTCTGTGCCTCTCCGTTCTCCCCCTCCGTTCCGCCGTCCTCCCCCTCCTTCGTTTGTGTATGGAGAGAGTCAGCTGACTCTGTCCATTCACATAACTGAAACATTGTAATCTCCTGTGATTACGATGTGTCAGTTTATGAATGGAGAGGAGCCGCTGTCTTCTCTCCATTCATTTTCAGTGCAGCTGAGGCTGCAGAGAAAGAGACTGGGGAATCTCTATCCTCTGTCTCTTTCTCTGTTTCTCTGTTAAGACCCCTGATATCTCACCAAAGCCCCCCAACAGGGCTGATTAAAAAAAACACATATTGCAATAAAGAATAAAAAAAATATTATTGTAAAAAATAAAAATTGTAAATAAAAAAAAAAACACACATACACCGTTCACCCCCCCCCAAAAAAAAGAAAGCACCGTTAAAAAAAAAAAAAACACTGTCACGTGACATTAAAAAAAAAGTATCGGAATTGGCGAGTACTTGAAAAAAAGTATCGGTACTTGTACTCGGTCCTAAAAAAGTGGTATCGGGACTACCCTAATATTTATCAACAATATTTCAGCAATAATCCCCATACAGAAAAATAATTATATGCATATTCTTACCAGAAATGGGTTAAATAGGTTCCTATGTATATTTATAAACTATATTCCACCCATAATCCCCATGTAGAAAAATAATTATATGCATATTCTAATCAGAAATGGGTTAATTAGGCTCTTATGTATATTTATAAACAATATTCCACCCATAATCCCCATATAGAAAAAAAATTCTATTCATATTCTTATCAGAAATTGGTTAAATAGGTACCTATGTAAATGTATAAACAATATTCCACTTATAATCAACATATAGAATAATAATTATATGCATATTGTTATCAGAAATGGGTTAAATAGGTTCCTATGTATATTTATAAACAATATTCCACCCATTATCCACATATAGAAAAATAATTATATACATATTCTTATCAGTAGTGGGTCAAATAAGTTCCTATGCATATTTGTAAACAATATTCCACCCATAATCCCCATGAAGAAATATAATTATATGCATATTCTTATCAGAAATGGGTTAAATGGGTTGCTATGTATATTTATTAGGGTTGTCCCGATACCGATACTAGTATCGGTATCGGCACCGATACCGAGCATTTGCCCAAGTACTTGTACTCGGGCAAATGCTCCCGATGCTTCCTCCGATACCTAGAGGACAGCTGTGATCGGTGCGTGGGGGAGTTACAAAATTCTCCCCCAGCGGCTTTCAGCAGCTTTAGTGACAAACAGCGGTGATCGCTCACCGCTGACTGTCACTGCATCCTCCTCCATGCCCCCTCCTTTCCTCTGTGCCTCTCAGCTGTCCCCCTCCGTTCCTCTCTCCTTTTCTGTGCCTCTCCGCTGCCCCCCTCCGTTCCTCTCTCCTTTCCTCTGTGCCTCTCCGCTGTCCCCCTCCGTTCCTCTCTCCTTTTCTGTGCCTCTCCGCTGTCCCCTCCGTTCCTCTCTCCTTTTCTGCCCCCCTCCGTTCCTCTCTCCTTCCCTGTGCCTCTCCGCTGAACCCTCTCCTTCTCTGTGCCTCTCCATTCTCCCCCTCCGTTCCGCCGTCCTCCCCCTCCTTCGTTTGTGTATGGAGAGAGTCAGCTGACTCTGTCCATTCACATAACTGAAACATTGTAATCTCCTGTGATTACGATGTGTCAGTTTATGAATGGAGAGGAGCCGCTGTCTTCTCTCCATTCATTTTCAGTGCAGCTCAGGCTGCAGAGAAAGAGACTGGGGAATCTCTATCCTCTGTCTCTTTCTCTGTTTCTCTGTTAAGACCCCTGATATCTCACCAAAGCCCCCCAACAGGGCTGATTAAAAAAAACACATATTGCAATAAAGAATAAAAAAAATATTATTGTAAAAAATAAAAATTGTAAATAAAAAAAAAAACACACATACACCGTTCACCCCCCCCCCCCAAAAAAAAGAAAGCACCGTTAAAAAAAAACAAAACACTGTCACGTGACATTAAAAAAAAAGTATCGGGAATCGGAATTGGCGAGTACTTGAAAAAAAGTATCGGTACTTGTACTCGGTCCTAAAAAAGTGGTATCGGGACTACCCTAATATTTATCAACAATATTTCAGCAATAATCCCCATACAGAAAAATAATTATATGCATATTCTTATCAGAAATGGGTTAAATAGGTTCCTATGTATATTTATAAACTATATTCCACCCATAATCCCCATGTAGAAAAATAATTATATGCATATTCTAATCAGAAATGGGTTAATTAGGCTCTTATGTATATTTATAAACAATATTCCACCCATAATCCCCATATAGAAAAAAAATTATATTCATATTCTTATCAGAAATTGGTTAAATAGGTACCTATGTAAATGTATAAACAATATTCCACTTATAATCAACATATAGAATAATAATTATATGCATATTGTTATCAGAAATGGGTTAAATAGGTTCCTATGTATATTTATAAACAATATTCCACCCATTATCCACATGTAGAAAAATAATGATATGCATATTTTTATCAGAAATAGGTTTAATATGTTGCTATGTATGTTTATCTAAAATATTCCACTCAAAATTCCCATGTGGAAAAATAACTATATGCATATTCTTATCAGAAATGGGTTAAATAGGTTCCTATGTATATTTATAAACAATATTCCAGACATTATCCCAATATAGAAAAATAATGATATGCATATTCATATTAGAAATATGTTAAATTGGTTGCTATCTATATTTATAAACAATATTTCAGCCATAATCCCCATATAGAAAAATAATTATATGCATATTGTTATCAGAAATTAGTTTAATAGGTTCCGATGTATATTTATAAACAATATTCCAGGCATAATCCTCATGTAGAAAATTAATTATATGCACGTTCTTATCAGAAATGGGTTAATTAGGTTCCTATATTTATTTATACACAACATTCCACCCATAATGCCCATATAGAAAAATAATTATATGTATATACATATTAGAAATAGGTTTAACATGTTGCTATGTATATTTATACACAATATTCCACCCAGAATCACAATGTCTAAAAATAATTTTATGCATATTCAAATCAGAAATAGGTTTAATATATTCCAATGTATGTTTAACTACAATATTCCACCCATAATGCCCATATAGAAAAATAATTATATGCATATTGTTATCAGAAATGGGTTTAATAGGTTCCAATGTATATTTATAAACAATATTCCAGGCATAATCCCCATGTAGAAAAATAATTATATGCATATTCTTATCAGAAATGGGTTAAATAGGTTCCTATATATATTTAAAAACAATATTCCACCCATTATCCCAATATAGAAAAATAATGATATGCATATTCATATTAGAAATGGGTTAAATCAGTTACTATGTATATTTATAAAGAATATTTCAGCTATAATACCCATATAGAAAAATAATTATATACATATTCTTATCAGTAATGGGTCAAATAGGTTCCTATGCATATTTGTAAACAATATTCCACCCATAATCCCCATGTAGAAATATAATTATATGCATATTCTTATCAGAAATGGGTTAAATGGGTTGCTATGTATATTTATAAACAATATTTCAGCTATAATCCCCATATAGAAAAATAATTATATACATATTCTTATCAGAATCGGGTTAAAAAGGCTCCCATGTTTATTTATAAACAATATTCCACCCATATTCCCCATGTAGAAAAATAATTATATGCATATTTTAATCAGAAATGGGTTAATTAGGTTCCTATGTATATTTATAAATAATATTCCACTCATAATCCACATGAAGAAAAATAACTATATGCATATTCTTATCAGAAATGGGTTAAATAGGTTCCTATGTATATTTATAAACAATATTCCACACATTATCCCCATATAGAAAAATAATGATATGCATATTCATATTAGAAAAATGTTAAATTGGTTGCTATCTATATTTATAAACAATATTTCAGCCATAATACCCATATAGAAAAATAATTATATACATATTCTTATCAGTAATGGTTTAAATAGGTTCCTATGTATATTTATGAACAATATTCCATGCATAATCCCCATGTAGAAATATAATTATATACATATTCTTATCAGAAATTGGTTAAATAGGTTCCCATGTATATTTATAAACAATATTCCACCCATTATCCCAATATAGAAAATTAATTATATGCATGTTCTTATCAGAAATGGATTAATTAGGTTCCTATATTTATTTATACACAACATTCCACCCATAATCCCATATAGAAAACTAATTATATGCATATTCATATTAGAAACAGGTTTAACATGTTGCTATGTATATTTATAAACAATGTTCCACCCAGAATCACAATGTCTAAAAATAATTTTATGCATATTCATATCAGAAATAGGTTTAATATATTCCAATGTATGTTTAACTACAATATTAAACCCATAATGCCCATATAGAAAAATAATTACATGCATATTGTTATCAGAAATGGGTTTAATAGGTTCCGATGTATATTTATAAACAATATTCCAGGCATAATCCCCATGTAGAAAAATAATTATATGCATATTTTTATCCGAAATGGGTTAAATAGGTTCCTATATATATTTAAAAACAATATTCCACCCATTATCCCCATATAGAAAATAATGATATGCATATTCATATTAGAAATGGGTTAAATTAGTTACTATGTATATTTATAAACAATATTTCAGCTATAATACCCATATAGAAAAATAATTATATACATATTCTTATCAGTAATGGGTCAAATAGGTTCCTATGCATATTTATAAACAATATTCCACCCATAATCCCCATGTAGAAATATAATTATATGCAAATTCTTATCAGAAATGTGTTAAATGGGTTGCTATGTATATTTATAAACAATATTTCAGCAATAATCCCCTTATAGAAAAATAATTATATACATATTCTTATCAGAATCGGGTTAAAAAGGCTCCCATGTTTATTTATAAACAATATTCCACCCATATTCCCCATGTAGAAAAATAATTATATGCATATTCTAATCAGAAATGGGTTAATTAGGTTCCTATGTATATTTATAATTAATATTCCACTCATAATCCACATGTAGAAAAATAATGATATGCATATTTTTATCAGAAATAGATTTAATATGTTGCTATGTATGTTTATCTACAATATTCTACCCAAAATCCCGATGTGGAAAAATAACAATATGCATATTCTTATCATAAATTGGCTAAATAGGCTCCCATGTTTATTTATAAAAAAATATTCCACCCATAATCCCCATATAGAAAAATAATTAAATGGCTATTGTTATCAGAAATAGGTTTAATATGTTGCTATGTATATTTATAAACAATATTCCACCCATAATCCCAGTGTAGAAAATAATTATATGCATATTCTTATCAGAAATGGATTACATAGGTTCCTATGAATATTTATAAACACTTTTCCACTCATAATCCCCATGTAGAAATATAATTATATGCATATTCTTATCAGAAATGGGTTAAATGGGTTGCTATTTATATTTATAAACAATATTTCAGCTATAATCCCCATATAGAAAAATAATTATATACATATTCTTATCAGAATCGGGTTAAAAAGGCTCCCATGTTTATTTATAAACAATATTCCACCCATATTCCCCATGTAGAAAAATAATTATATGCATATTTGAATCAGAAATGGGTTAATTAGGTTCCTATGTATATTTATAAAAAATATTCCACTCATAATCCACATGTAGAAAAATAACTATATGCATATTCTTATCAGAAATGGGTTAAATAGATTCCTATGTATATTTATAAACAATATTCTACACATTATCCCCATATAGAAAAATAATGATATGCATATTCATATTAGAAAAATGTTAAATTGGTTGCTATCTATATTTATAAGCAATATTTCAGCCATAATCCCCATATAGAAAAATAATTATATACATATTCTTATCAGTAATGGGTTAAATAGGTTCCTATGTATATTTATGAACAATATTCCACGCATAATCCCCATGTAGAAATATAATTATATACATATTCTTATCAGAAATGGGTTAAATAGGTTCCCATGTATATTTATAAACAATATTCAACCCATAATCCCAATATAGAAAAAAATTATATTCATATTCTTATCAGAAATTGGTTAAATAGGTTCCTATGTAAATGTATAAACAATATTCCACCCATAATCAACATATAGAATAATAATTATATGCATATTTTTATCAGAAATGGGTTAAATAGGTTCCTATGTATATTTATAAACAATATTCCACCCATAATCCACATGTAGAAAAATAATGTTATGCGTATTTTTATCAGAAATAGGTTTAATATGTTGCTATGTATGTTTATCTACAATATACCACCCAAAATCCCCTTTTGGAAAAATAACTATATGCATATTCATATTAGAAATATGTTAAATTGGTTGCTATCTATGTTTATAAACAATATTTCAGCCATAATCCCCATATAGAAAAATAATTATATACATATTCTTATCAGCAATGGGTTAAATAGGTTCCTATGTATATTTATGAACAATATTCCACGCATAATCCCCATGTAGAAATATAATTATATACATATTCTTATCAGAAATGGGTTAAATAGGTTCCCATGTATATTTATAAACAATATTCCACCCATAATCCCAATATAGAAAATTAATTATATGCATGTTCTTATCAGAAATGGGTTAATTAGGTTCCTATATTTATTTATACACAACATTCCACCCATAATCCCCATATAGAAAAATAATTATATGCATATGCATATTAGAAATAGGTTTAACATGTTGCTATGTATATTTATAAACAATATTCCACCCAGAATAACAATGTCTAAAAATAATTTTATGCATATTCATGTCAGAAATAGGTTTAATATATTCCAATGTATGTTTAACTACAATATTCCACCCATAATGCCCATATAGAAAAATAATTATGTGCATATTGTTATCAGAAATGGGTTAAATAGGTTCCTATCTATATTTATAAACAATATGCCACGCATAATCCCCATGTAGAAAAATAATTATATGCATATTCTTATCAGAAATGGGTTAAATAGGTTCCTATGTATATTTATAAACTATATTCCACCCATTATCCCCATGTAGAAAAATAATTATATGCATATTCTAATCAGAAATGGGTTAATTAGGCTCCTATTTATATTTATAAACAATATTCCACCCATAATCCCCATATAGAAAAATAATTATATGTATATTCTTATCAGAAATGGGTTAAATAGGTTCCTATGTATATTTATAAACAGTATTCCACCCATAATCCCCATATAGAAAAAAAAATTATATTCATATTCTTATCAGAAATTGGTTAAATAGGTACCTATGTAATTGTATAAACAATATTCCACCCATAATCAACATGTAGAATAATAATTATATGCATATTCTTATCAGAAATGGGTTAAATAGGTTCCTATGCATATATATAAACAATATTCCACCCATAATCCACATGTAGAAAAATAATGATATGCATATTTTTATCAGAAATAGGTTTAATATGTTGCTATGTATGTTTATCTACATATTCCACCCAATATCCCCATGTGGAAAAATAACTATATGCATATTCTTATCAGAAATTGGTTAAATAGGTTCCTATGTATATTTATAAACAATATTCCACACATTATCCCCATATAGAAAAATAATGATATGCATATTCATATTAGAAATATGTTAAATTGGTTTCTATCTATATTTATAAACAATATTTCAGCCATAATCCCCATATAGAAAAATAATTATATACATATTCTTATCAGTGATGGGTTAAATAGGTTCCTATGTATATTTATAAACAATATTTCAGCAATAATCCCCATGTAGAAATATAATTATATACATATTCTTATCAGAAATGGGTTAAATAGATTCCCATGTATATTTATAAACAATATTCCACCCATAATTCCAATATAGAAAATTAATTATATGCATATTCTAATCAGAAATGGGTTAATTAGGTTCCTATGTATATTTATAAACAATATTCCACCCATAATCCACATGTAGAAAAATAATGATATGCATATTTTTATCAGAAATAGATTTAATATGTTGCTATGTATGTTTATCTACAATATTCCACTCGAAATCCACAGGTAGAAAAATAACTACATGCACATTCTTATCAGAAATGGGTTAAATAGGCTCCCATGTTTATTTATAAACAATATTCCACCCATAATCCCCATATAGAAAAATAATTAAATGGTTATTCTTATCAGAAATAGGTTTAATATGTTGCTATGTATATTTATAAACAATATTCCACCCATAATCCCAATGTAGAAAAAAAATTATATGCATATTCTTATCAGAAATGGATTAAATAGGTTCCTATGTATATTTATAAACATTTTTCCACTTATAATCCCCATATAGAAAAATAATTATATACATATTCTTATCAGAATCGGGTTAAAAAGGTTCCTATGTAAATGTATAAACAATATTCCACCCATAATCAACATATAGAATAATAATTATATGCATATTGTTATGAGAAATGGGTTAAATAGGTTCCTATGTATATTTAATGACAATATTCCACTTATAATTCCCATGTAGAAACATAATTATATGCATATTCTTATCAGAAATGGGTTAAATAGGTTCCTATGTATATTTATAAGCAATATTCCACCCATAATCCACATGTAGAAAAATAATGTTATGTGTATTTTTATCATAATCAGGTTTAATATGTTGCTATGTATGTTTATCTACAATAGTCCACCCAAAATCCCCATGTAGAAAAATAACTATATGCATATTCTTATCAGAAATGGTTTAAATAGGTTCCTAATTATATTTATAAACAATATTCCACCCATAATCTCCATAAAGAAAAAACATGATATGCATATTCATATTAGAAATAGGTTTAATATATTGCTACGAATATTTATAAACAATATTCCAATCATAATCCCAATGTAGAAAAACAATTTTATGCGTATTCATATCAGAAATAGGTTTAATTTATTCCTATGTATGTTTAACTACAATATTCCACCCATAATCCCCATGTAGAAAAATAATTATATGCAAAGTCTTATCAGAAATGGGTTAAATAGTTTGCTATGTATAGTTACAAACAGTATTCCACCCATAATCCCCATATAGAAAAATTATATGCATGTCCATATTAGAAATAGGTTTAATATGTTGCTATGTATATTTATAAACAATATTCCACCCAGAATCACAATGTAGAAAAATAATGATATGTGTATTTTTATCAGAAATAGGTTTAATATGTTGCTATGTATGCTTATCTACAATATTCCACCCAAAATCCCCATGTAGAAAAATAACTATCTGCATATTCTTTTCAGAAATGGGTTCCTATATATTTACAAACAATATTCCACCCATAATCCCCATATAGAAAAATAATTATATGCATATCCATATTAGAAATAGGTTTAATATGTTGCTATGTATATTTATAAACAATATTCCACCCAGAATCACAATGTAGAAAAATATTTTTATGCATATTTATATCAGAAATAGGTTTAATATATTTTAATGTATGTTTAACTACAATATTCCACCCATAATACCCTAGTAAAAAAATAATTATATGAATATTCTTATCAGAAATTGATTAAATAGGATGCTATGTATATTTTTGAACAATATTCCACCCATACCCTTACTGGACATCGGAGTCAGATTCAGTAGTATTGCTGCTGGATTGTCCTGAAGAGCCACATCAGTAAGTTTGTGAATGATTCCCAAAACCTGTCTCCAGCAAGGAGTCAAGGCCGGGCACTCCCAGAAAATGTGAAGTAATGTACCTCTTTGTGTGCCACATCTCCAGCATAGGGGGCTGTGTCCCGGAAATATGGATGCCAGCACAGAGGGGGTCCTGTACCATCGCATCAAGATTTTGAAGGTGACTTCTTGGTATTTGCTACATAAGGAAGATTTATGTGCAAAAAAGAGGATTCAGGTCTTTTGATCTTCTATAAACGTTGTGCTAAGATCCCTCTCCCACTTCCTCAGGTATGGGGGATCCTCTTGGGACGTATGGGTCAGTAACATATTGTAAGAGAGAGAAAGGGATTTCCGTATGGGCTCCTCTCCCAGGCATAACTCTTCAAAGGGAGTTGGTTGTCTGCAGAAACCGCTGATTTCTGGAAGGGATCTGAGAAAATGTGACAATTGTGAGATCTTCCATCTGCCCAGTATGGAGGAATTAAAGCTATGATAAATGTTAGAAGGCTCGCTCCAATCCGATGGCCCACAAAAAGAGGAGGCTCTAACTAAACTCCGGTCCGGGTGGAGCCAGAAGGACCTATCAGGGAGGCCTGGTAAGAAGTCCGGATGCCCGATTATGGGTGTCAGTGGAGAAAGATAACTGGGTGTTTCCGTTATCTTGAAGTATCTGCGAAGCTCTTGTAGGGTTGGTTCAATCGATGGGTGGGAAGGGGAGGAACTGGAAGAATGAGTTCCACTCCATGGTAGACCCTCAATGGGGAACGGGACTGTTTCCTGTTCTAACCCAATCCACAACTTATAAGAGGAGTGCCTGCACCAGTCCACAACTCTGTTCATGTGGACTTCTGTGTAGTATAGAGCCGGGTCAAGAAGACCAACGCCTCCTCTGGATTTTGGCCGTTGTAATAGCGATCTCCTGAGCCTCGGGGGTTTGCCCTTCCAGACATATCTAATAAAGACTGAACGTAACCTATGAAAGAAGCCCTGTGGTATCCTGACAGGCAGTGCTTGGAAGAGGTAGAGCAGTCTCGGCATGATATTCATCTTTAAGACATTGCATCTACCAAACCAGGAGACCGCCAGGCCCCTCCATCTTTCTAGGTCTGAGGCAAAAACGCTCAGGAGTGGTTGAAAGTTGAGTTGATAAATGAGGTGTAAGTCAGAGGGGATTTTACTGTCTAAGTATTGGATGGCCTGGGGAGTCCACCGGAAGGGGAAATTGCTGCAAAGGGAAGCCTGAGAACCAGGGGTAAGGGTGATGTTCAGCGCCTCTGACTTTTGGAAGTTAATTTTAAAATCCGATAACTCCTCATATTGGCGTACTGATGATAATAAGATTGGGAGAGACGTAAGTGGATCCGAGATGTAAAATAACAGGTCGTCCGCATAGGCAGCAATTTTATGATGATAAGTGCTTGTTTGGAGTCCTCTGATGTCCGGGTTAAGCCTAATATGTTGTAATAAGGGCTCTAGGGAAATTATGAAAAGGAGCGGGGAAAGTGGACACCCCTGTCGCGTACTGTTACTTATCTTAAAGGGGCTAGAGGTCGTCCCATTTACTCTAACTGTTGCGGTGGGGGAAGAGTATATGGCAGATATCCAGGATAGGATGGGGGCCGGCATGCCAAGGCGTCGCAGGGTGGCCAAGAGGAAAGTCCAGTTTACCCTGTCAAACGCCTTTTCGGCATCTGTATACAACAAGATGAAAGGGATATTAAGGCATTTGGCCCTTGCCACCACATTTATTGCCCTAATAGTGTTGTCTTGTGCCTCTCTGTTGCGGAGAAAACCCACTTGGTCTAGTGGGTTTGAAGAACAGTGCCTATACGTTCGGCTAGAATTTTCGTGAATAATTTCAAATCACAGTTAAGAAGGGAGATAGGCCTGTAACTTGCGCAAAGAAGTGGGTCTTTCTCAGGCTTAGAGATGACAGATATGCTGGCTTGCAGGATATCTGGTGGTATGGCGTGACTATCTAATATTGCATTGAAGGCAGTAACAAAGTGGGTTGCCAGTTGAGTTTGGAAGTTTTTAGAATAAGAGATTGTGAAGCCGTCGGGGCCAGGTGCTTTTCCCGTCGGAGTGTCAGCCAGAGCTTTCGTAAATTCATCCATAGTAATAGGCTGTAATAGCAAATCTACCTCCCCCTCATTGAGAGAAGGCAGAAATGCAGCCGCAAGGTAGGTCTCTATGGCTTCTAGCTTATTCTGGTTCCGTTCCTCTGAGGGGTGGGAATGTAGGTTGTAAAGAGCTTCATAGAACACCCTGAAGGACTCTGCCATTTCTGCAGAGTCATGAATTTTAGTTCCTGTAGCGGAAGATAAGGCGGGGATGTAGGATCTGTTACATTGGGTCCGTAGGGCATTTGCTAGTGTTCTACTACACTTATCTCCAAACTCATAAAAGGTTCTACGTGCCTTCAAGTGACTATTTTTAGCATGGAATAGAGAATGCCCTCCGATTTGCTCCCTAAGGTTGGTTACCTCTGCCTCTGTGGCCCTATCTGGGTGATTTTTATGATGTTTTTCACAGTCATGGAGTTTTGCGAGTAATTCGGATAGCGCTTTTTCCCTGGCCACTTTGAGTCTGTGTCCATGTTTAATGAATATTCCTCTTATGTAACATTTATGTGCTGACCAAATAGTCAGCGGATTAGTGACTGATTGTTTGTTACTCTCAAAGAAAAGACCCAATTCTCGTAAAATGTATGCTCTAACCTCAGGATCTTGGATAAGAGCTTTGTTTAGTTGCCATGTGGCTGATTTGGGCGGCGGGCGTGGCGAATTTAAGGTCAGAGAGACGGAGCATGGTCTGAGAGCGCAAAATGCCCAATCTGTGCTCCCGAGACAAATGGGATTGTAGCGTGGGAGACCAGGAAGAGATCGATCCTGGAGTATGAATTATGAGCTGCCAAGAAAAAGGTGAAGTCCCTCTCTTGCGGATGGAGAATCCGCCATATGTCAACTAATCGATGGGAATGCAACAGTTCCCTGATTCGGTTCCGATATCTCGAAGACAGGGATGAAGAGCCCGTCGATGTGTCTTTTTGAGGATCCATGGTAAGGTTAAGGTCTCCCCCCAACACTAATGTTCCCTCTGTGAAGGAGGCCAGAGCGTCCAAGCATGATTCAAGCACTGGAAGCTGATCCACATTCTGCAAATACAGACTGAAGGGTACCCTTGACAAAAAGGTATCTACCTTCAGGATCAGCATGGAGGTCCCCCAGCTGCCAGGGCAAAGTTTTGGCCAGGAGGATACTCGTCCCTTTAGATTTGGAGGAGGGTGAAGCACTGTGGTACACTATTGGGAAATGCTTACTGTAGAATTTTGGGATACTATCCACCCGAAAATGGGTCTCTTGCAAAAATACTACCTGAGGTCTTTGCCTCCATAGATCCGTGAGGCAGCTGGTTCACTTTTCTGGAGGATTAAGGCCCTTCACATGCCAGGACACAAACATCAGAGACATGTCAGATAGGGCGGGGTCGGGTCGCTAGACCTCGCCAGCAACTAGGGCTTTTGGTGGTGTGGGGGAGAAGGGGGAGGAGGCAGGCGGACTAGAATAGGAGAAATGGATAACAAGGAGGGAGGGGTGAGAGTAAACTAAATCTCCAAATGGAGGGTTACTGCCTATTTGGGCAGCTAGGGCCTAATGGGGGAAGAGGTAAGGCACTTCGGAGTTCGGGCACCCGGAGCACGGGGCCCCCCCAAACCATTTCTCAGAGGAAGCGGTCCCATCCAGTACCGCATTATAGCGTTCGGCTTCCTTTAAATGAAATAGTTCCATAAAAACCATAAAGAAACTACGACAACCCCCTGTCGGGGCTTTAAAGCAGCCAATAAAATTCAGTAAGGGTAGTCAAGGTTGATTTTATTAGTACAAAAGTTTGTATAAAAATAGATAAATAGCTTCTGACAATTCAAGTCAGGACATAAATTAAATACAGCATAAAAATTGCAACAAACAATATTCGTGGTTTATAAGCAATAAAAAGTACAATGTATTATGAGACAGCCAAGGTTTCTTCAAATTTGAAATCCTTCTGACATTGCAAAAAACAGGGCCTGTGAATAGGAGCAATGTACAATACAGTATATGAGACAACAAGAATACTATATATTAATTCTGACGCGTTTCGACCCTCACTGGGTCTTCTTCAGAGGATGGGTTGTCCACTGTGGAAATGTAAACATATATCGAACACAGCATAAGACTCAATAATAGCAAACCCATGTGCATGCAGTGTAACATATTTACGTAAATTCCATAATTACGTATCACAGGTTTCCTGCAGTACAGAGTATTTAAAGAAAAATAGTTCCTCCTATTGTCCTTTTGTCTCCACCGTATCGGGCCGACTCCACAGGGGGCTGCACATACAGGGGTTCTTCCAAAGAAGTGGCGTTCTTAAAACAAGTGGCACTTCTGCTCTTGCACCATCCATCTGAACATTTTCTTCTCTCTTCACAGGTAATCTGCGTTTATATTCCCATGTCCTGCAAACTGAAAATTGACTGACCGCTTACATACATTTTTGGTAATCTGCGTTTATATTCCCATGTCCTGCAAACTGAAAATTGACTGACCGCTTAGATACATTTTTGGTAATCTGCATTTATATTCCCATGTCCTGCAAACTGAAAATTGACTGACCGCTTACATACATTTTTGGTAATCTGCGTTTATATTCCCATGTCCTGCAAACTGAAAATTGACTGACCGCTTACATACATTTTTGGTAATCTGCGTTTATATTCGCATGTCCTGCAAACTGAAAATTGACTGACCGCTTACATACATTTTTGGTAATCTGCGTTTATATTCCCATGACCTGCAAACTGAAAATTGACTGACCGCTTACATACATTTTTGGTAATCTGCGTTTATATTCCCATGTCCTGCAAACTGAAAATTGACTGACCGCTTACATACATTTTTGGTAATCTGTTTGTCACTGCTGTCTCAACTACTTCTGTAGCCATGCTCACATTATTTCGGTGTTTATTTAGCCATTAAGTCTTACCTAAATTATGGGTTTCCTTATCTTTACTATTTTGGCCTTTTAGTCCCCTTGCAGTTTGATTGTGGTGTGAAAGTTATGCCCTGCTTGCTGTGTTCTTAATATGCCCTCCTAATTGATTAATTGCCAGATTCCATCCACACCCAACACAGTATATAACAAGGCTTTTTTTACGGGGGAGCACATACAGGGGGCTGCACATACAGGGGTTCTTCCAAAGAAGTGGCGTTCTTAAAATAAGTGGCACTTCTGCTCTTGCACTTCAGCGATTTGCACATAGCAAACCATAGCAGATTGCAGGTGATCTCATTTTCATATTATCTCTCCTTCTCTGAAACATGCACTCTTTACCTCTCCTCCTTTTCACAACTGCTGCCTCTCTCCTCAAACTTTCTTTTCTTCACCCCTCTGCTCCACCCCACAATTTGTACATATCACCCTCACTTCTCCTCTCCCCCTATTACTGCACTCATCACCTCTTTCTAACTCTAAGCCCACTTGCTAACATACCCCCCAGGATACTGAAGCATGTCCCCTCATACAAATCATATTCTCATATTACCTCCCTCACTCTTCTGCTTCTCCTAATCGCTGGAGATATTTCCCCAAACCCTGGACCTCCCTTATTTAACTGTACCCAACACACCCATCACCATCACCCTACATCCTCTGGCAGTAGTCGCAATCTACACAATTTAGTCTCCATTCCTCTTCTTCCCAACACCAGCCTCCCTCTCTCCTGCGCCCTCTGGAACGCCTGCTCTGTCTGCAACAAACTCACTGCTGTTCATGACCTCTTTGTCACTAATTCCTTCAATCTACTTGCTCTCACCGAAACCTGGCTCCACGAATATGACACCCCTTCTCTTGCTTCCCTCTCCCAGGGTGGCCTTCACTGGACTCACTCCCCTAGGCCTAATGGACGCAAGGGAGGTGGAGTGGGATTCCTCCTATCCCCCCAGAGCACCTTCCAGGTTATTCACCCTCCTCCCTCTTTTTCCCTCTCATCATTTGAAGCCCACTGTATACGTCTATTCTCTCCTACTTCCCTAAGAATTGCTGTGATTTACCGGCCCCCTGGACCATTATCAACTTTCCTTGATGAGTTTTCTGCCTGGCTACCCTACTTTCTCTCTTCGGATATTCCAACAATCCTTCTTGGTGATTTCAACATCCCTGCTAATACAAACACTCCTGCTACTTCTAAACTTCTTAGTCTAACCTCTTCATTTGACCATCAGGCTTCTACTCACTCTGATGGCAATACCCTTGACCTTGTATTCTCCTACCTATGCACTCCATGCAACTTCTCAAACAATCCTTTTCCTCTCTCCGACCACCATCTTATTAGTTTCTCTCTCCCCCTGTCTTCCACCACCTTTCCCTCCAATCGCCTAACCATCACCCGTAGAAACTTTTGCAACTTCAACTCCTCTCTCCTCTATTCTGCTACTGACCACCTCTATGACAAAATCTCTCCCCTGTCCTACCCCAACCAAGCCACGTCCATCTACAATAAATCTCTGTCCACCACCCTGGACAAGCTCGCTCCCCTCACTACACGCAGAATCAGGCCTCAACCCCTACAACCCTGGCAAACAGATGACACCAAAAGTCTCAAAAAACGTAGTCGTGCTCTTGAGCGTCTGTGGCACAAGACTAAGTCTATCAAAGACTTCAACCAATACAAATCTGCCCTCCAAAAATATTATTCTTTCCTCCACACTGCCAAGCAAACCTATTTTACAACTCTTATTAACACCTTCTCATCCAATCCCCGTAAACTCTTCTCTACCTTCAACTCTCTACTTTGTCCTCCACCGCCTCCACCCACTGACTCACTCACTGCCCAGGAGATTGCTAATCACTTCAAAAACAAGATTGATACAATCCGTGATGAAATCTCCATTCTACAGGTATCTCCCCCAGCTAAGACCCCATGTCAACAGGTACAACTGACACTCCCCCTATTCAAATCTGCTACTACAGATGAAGTTGCTAAACTCCTTTCTATCGCCCACCTAACCACCTGTCCCCTGGACCCTATTCTCTCTCGAATGCTACGGTCACCCTCTGACCCTATCCTACACTCTCTAACCCACATCTTCAATCTCTCCCTCACCTCTGGCATCTTCCCCGACGCTCTAAAACATGCACTGGTCACCCCCATACTCAAAAAGCCATCCTTGGACCCTACCAATCTTAACAACCTATGCCCTATCTCCTTGCTCCCCTTTTCCTCTAAACTCCTTGAACGCCTGGTTTACAACCAACTGAGTAACCACCTCATTAAAAACAACCTTCTTGATCCCCTTCAATCTGGATTCCGCCCTCAACATTCCACAGAAACTGCTCTTTTAAAACTCACAAATTACCTACTAACTGCAAAAACCAATGGACACTATTCTGTACTCCTACTTCTGGATCTTTCAGCTGCCTTTGACACGGTTGACCACCCCCTCCTCCTCAAAAAACTTTATTCCCTCGGTCTCCGTGACTGTACTCTTCAGTGGCTCCCATCCTACCTATCCCAACGCACCTTCAGTGTCACTTACAATTCTACTTCCTCCACTCCTCTTCCCTTCTCTGTCGGAGTCCCCCAAGGTTCTGTTCTTGGACCTCTTTTATTTTCAATCTACACCTCATCCCTGGGTCAGCTGATAGCCTCTCACGGCTTTCAATATAATTTCTATGCTGATGACACGCAAATCTATCTCTCCACCCCTCAACTCACTCCATCAGTCTCTTCACGCATCACTAACTTACTAACCGACATATCTGTATGGATGTCACACCACTTCCTCAAACTCAACTTGTCCAAAACTGAGCTTATAATATTTCCTCCCCCACGTGCCTCTTCCCTTGACTTCTCTGTCAAGAGCAATGGCACAACCATCCACCCGTCCCCACATGTCAGGGTGCTAGGTGTTATCCTGGATTCTGAACTCTCCTTTCAGCCCCACATCCAATCACTTTCCAAAGCTTGCCGCCTCAACCTCCGCAACATCTCTAAACTACGTCCCTTTCTAACCAATGAAACCACAAAGCTCCTGATTCACTCCCTGGTTATCTCTCGCCTTGACTACTGCAACTCACTCCTCATTGGCTTACCTTTAAACAGACTATCCCCCCTACAGTCCATCATGAATGCTGCTGCCAGACTTATCCACCTTACAAACCGCTCAGTGTCTGCTACCCCTCTCTGCCAATCCCTCCATTGGCTGCCACTCGCCCAACGAATTAAATTCAAAATACTAACAATAAGTTACAAAGCCATCCACAACTCTGCCCCCAGCTACATCACTAACCTAGTCTCAAAATACCAACCTAATCGCCATCTCCGTTCCTCCCAAGACCTCCTGCTCTCTAGCTCCCTCATCACCTCCTCCCATATCCGCCTCTGGGACTTCTCCCGAGCCTCGCCCATCCTCTGGAATTCCCTACCCCAATCTGTCAGACTGTCTCCAAATTTATCCACTTTTAGGCGATCCCTGAAAACTTTCCTCTTCAGAGAAGCCTATCCTGCCTCCATCTAATAACTGCACTATTTTCTCCATTAGCTCATCCCCCACAGCTATTACCCTTTTGTATAACTTGACCCTTCCTCGTAGATTGTAAGCTCTAACGAGCAGGGCCCTCTGATTCCTCCTGTATTGAATTGTATTGTACTTGTATTGTCTGCCCTAATGTTGTAAAGCGCTGCGTAAACTGTTGGCGCTATATAAATCCTGTATAATAATAATAATAATAATATAGAAAAATAATTATATGCATATTGTTATCAGAAATGGGTTAAAAACGTTCCTATGTATATTTATAAACAATATTCCACCCATAATCCCCATATAGAAAAATAATTATATGCATATTCTTATCAGAAATTGGTCAAATGGGTTCCTATGTATATTTAAAAACAATATTCCACCCATAATCCAGATGCAGAAAAAAAATTATATGCGTATTTTTTATCAGAAATAGGTTTAATATGTTATAAAAAATCAGATGTATAAAAAAATCCGCCCACTCATACACCCAAAAACGCTGCGCTGATGGCAAAAACCTAAATCTGAGCTGCTGCTTAAATGATAAGTATACAGTAAAAAATTGATTCACCACAAACTCGCTCCTAGTGAACTCAAAATAGCAGCGCTAAAAGTGATCCCTAATCAATTAATAAGGTGTCGTGAAGAGTGATGAGCCGATGTATCAACCTGTGCAATGATTACATCACGTCCTCATCCTTCATCATTAATGTGCATACAATGACATACTCAAAAAAATCACAAACAAATGGTGCATATACACCAATTAAGTGAATAACGTATCTGTGCACATACAAATATAATGTGAGAATTATAACTGAGAGCCAATGTGAATTAACTCGCAAAAAAAATAAAATAAATTAAATCTATAAAGTGTGTCCACAAACAATCCAAAAGTAAAATAGTCCAAAACAAAATCCGTGACGTGTTGTAGTGCAAATCTTCTACTTAAATGAATCTTCCACCGCACCTCTGTGACTGTGAGTCCACTCCCCTTAAGTGAATGCACTCACCAGCTCCTTTTACCCACACTCTCGTGTCAGGGCCAACAAGCTTTTATCCCACACTCACAAGGGATAAGATTGATCTTCAGTGGTAAACCTGTACACCTTTACTTCTCCAAAGTGTAATGCCCAAGAGCTCTCTCCACATGAAAAAAGAAAAATAATCCAATGGTGCAATAACGTAATAAAATTTATTAAAAATCAAAAAGCCCCTTCACCATTGCACTCACATCTTTAAAATTCACTGCAGGCTTAACAGTAACACAGCACAGCAAGTTGTCACAGCATAACAAAATAAAGTAAGTAAACCAGTGTGTGATGGTCACGGCGGACCCAGGTACTGCGCTTCTCAAAATACCCGTCTCACCCGATCCCTGGTGTAGATGTGACCGGCTTCCACCTATCCTCGTATGGCGCTCCCTGTCACAGCGTCCTACGTCACTCAAAAACGATTGCCGTGTAGCCACGCCCCGACATGTTTCGTCATAAAGACTTAGTCATGGGATTCCCATGACTAAGTCTTTATGACGAAACATGTCGGGGCGTGGCTACACGGCAATCGTTTTTGAGTGACGTAGGACGCTGTGACAGGGAGCGCCATACGAGGATAGGTGGAAGCCGGTCACATCTACACCAGGGATCGGGTGAGACGGGTATTTTGAGAAGCGCAGTACCTGGGTCCGCCGTGACCATCACACACTGGTTTACTTACTTTATTTTGTTATGCTGTGACAACTTGCTGTGCTGTGTTACTGTTAAGCCTGCAGTGAATTTTAAAGATGTGAGTGCAATGGTGAAGGGGCTTTTTGATTTTTAATAAATTTTATTACGTTATTGCACCATTGGATTATTTTTCTTTTTTCATGTGGAGAGAGCTCTTGGGCATTACACTTTGGAGAAGTAAAGGTGTACAGGTTTACCACTGAAGATCAATCTTATCCCTTGTGAGTGTGGGATAAAAGCTTGTTGGCCCTGACACGAGAGTGTGGGCAAAAGGAGCTGGTGAGTGCATTCACTTAAGGGGAGTGGACTCACAGTCACAGAGGTGCGGTGGAAGATTCATTTAAGTAGAAGATTTGCACTACAACACGTCACGGATTTTGTTTTGGACTATTTTACTTTTGGATTGTTTGTGGACACACTTTATAGATTTAATTTATTTTATTTTTTTTGCGAGTTAATTCACATTGGCTCTCAGTTATAATTCTCACATTATATTTGTATGTGCACAGATACGTTATTCACTTAATTGGTGTATATGCACCATTTGTTTGTGATTTTTTTGAGTATGTCATTGTATGCACATTAATGATGAAGGATGAGGACGTGATGTAATCATTGCACAGGTTGATACATCGGCTCATCACTCTTCACGACACCTTATTAATTGATTAGGGATCACTTTTAGCGCTGCTATTTTGAGTTCACTAGGAGCGAGTTTGTGGTGAATCAATTTTTTACTGTAGGTTTAATATGTTGCTATGTATGTTTATCTAGAATATTCAACCCAAAATCCCCATGTAGAAAAATAACTACATGCATATTCTTATCAGAAATTGGTTAAATAAGTTCCTATGTATATTTTAAATAATTATATGCATATTCATACTAAAAATGGGTTAAATGGGTTGCTATGTATATTTATAAACATTATTTCAGCCATAATACCCATATAGAAAAATAATTATATACATATTCTTATCAGAAATGGGTTAAATAGGTTCCTATGTATATTAATAAACAATATTCCACCCATAATCCGCATGTAGAAAAATAATTATATGCATATTCTTATCAGAAATGGGTTAAATAAGTTCCCATGTATATTTATAAACAATATTTCAGCCATAATCCCCACATAGAAAAATAATTATATACATATTCTTTTCAGAAATGGGTTAAATAAGTTCCCATGTATATTTATAAACAATATTCCACCCATAATCCCAATAGAGAAAATGAATTATATGCATATTTTTATCAGAAATGGGTTAATTAGCTTCCTATGTATATTTATAAACAATATTCCACCCATAATCCCTATATAGAAAAATAATTATATGCATATTCTTATCAGAAATGGATTAAATAGGTTCCTATGTATATTTATAAACAATATTCCACCCATAATCCCCATGTAGAAAAATAATTATATGCATATTCTTATCAGGAATGGGTAAAATAGGTTCCAATGTATATATATAAACAATATTTCACCAATAATCTCCATGTAGATTTTTTTATGAATATTCATATCAGAAATAGGTTTAATATATTCCTATGTATGTTTAACTACAATATTCCACCAACAATCCCCATGTAGAAAAATAATTATATGCATATTCTTATCAGAAATGGGTTAAATAGGTTTCTATATATATTTATAAACAATATTCCACCCATAATCAACATACAGAAAAATAATTATATGCATATTCTTATTAGAAATTGGTTAAATGGGTTCCTATGTATATTTAAATACAATATTCCACCCATAATCCAGATGTAGAAAGATAATTATATGCATATTCTTATCAGAAATGGGTTAAATAAGTTACCATGTATATTTATAAACAATATTTCAGCCATAATCCCCACATAGAAAAATAATTATATACATATTCTTTTCAGAAATGGGTTAAATAAGTTCCCATGTATATTTATATACAATATTACACCCATAATCCCAATAGAGAAAATGAATTATATGCATATTTTTATCAGAAATGGGTTAATTAGCTTCCTATGTATATTTATAAACAATATTCCACCCATAATCCCCATATAGAAAAATAATTATATGCATATTCTTATCAGAAATTGGTCAAATGGGTTCCTATGTATATTTAAAAACAATATTCCACCCATAATCCAGATGCAGAAAAAAAATTATATGCGTATTTTTTATCAGAAATAGGTTTAATATGTTGCTATGTATGTTTATCTAGAATAGTTACCATGTATATTTATAAACAATATTTCAGCCATAATCCCCACATAGAAAAATAATTATATGCATATTCTTATCAGAAATGGGTTAAATAGGCTCCCATGTTTATTTATAAACAATATTCCACCCATAATCCCAATGTAGAAAAATAATATATGCATATTCTTATCAGAAATGGATTAAATAGGTTCTTATGTATATTTATAAACACTTTTCCACTTATAATCCCCATGTAGAAATATAATTATATGCATATTCTTATCAGAAATGGGTTAAATAGGTTCCTATGTATATTTATAAACAATATTCCATACATAATCCCCATATAGAAAAAAATTATATTCATATTCTTATCAGAAATTGGTTAAACAGGTTCCTATGTAAATGTATAAACAATATTCCACCCATAATCAACATATAGAATAATAATTATATGCATATTGTTATCAGAAATGGGTTAAATAGGTTCCTATGTATAGTTATAGACAATATTCCACTTATAATCCCCATGTAGAAACATAATTATATGCATATTCTTATCAGAAATGGGTTAACCACTTGCCGACCGCCTCACGTCTATATACGTGAGCAGAGCGGCACGGGCAGGCAAAATCACGTACCTGGTACGTGATTACCTTCCCGCGGGCGGGGGGTCCAATCGGACCCCCCGGTGCCATCGGCGGTCAGCATTTGGTTGGAAGCGATGAGAGACGAGGGGGAGACATTCCGATCGTGGCCCCCCTCGCGATCGCTCCCAGCCAATGAGAAACATCCCCTGCCTCTGTATAGTACACAGAGGAAGAGGATGTGATGTCATCTCTCCTCGGCTCGGCAGTTTCCGTTCCAGCGCCGAGGAGAGAAGACATGTAAGTGCACCAACACACACACACAACACAGTAGAACATGCCAGGCACACTAAACACCCCCGATCCCCCCCGATCGCCCCCCGATCCCCCCCCAATCACCCCCCCCAGTCACAAACTGACACCAAGCAGGTTTTTTTTTTTTTTTTCCTGATTACTGCATAGTGTTAGTTTGTGACAGTTAGCAGTGGTAGGACAGTTAGTATTAGCCCCCTGTAGGTCTAGGGTACCCCCCTAACCCCCCCTAATAAAGTTTTAACCCCTTGATCACCCCCTGTCACCAGTGTCGCTAAGCGATCATTTTTCTGATCGCTGTATTAGTGTCACTGGTGACGCTAGTTAGGAACGTAAATATTTAGGTTCGCTGTCAGCGTTTTATAGCGACAGGGACCCCCATATACTACCTAATAAATGTTTTAACCCCTTGATGGCCCCCTAGTTAACCCTTTCACCACTGATCACCATATAACTGTTACAGGTGACGCTGGTTAGTTCGTTTATTTTTTATAGTGTCAGGGCACCCGCTGTTTATTACCGAATAAAGGTTTAGCCCCCTGATCGCCCGGCGGTGATATGCGTCACCCCAGGCAGCGTCAGATTAGCGCCAGTACCGCGAACACCCACGCACGCACCGTACACGCACCGTACACCTCCCTTAGTGGTATAGTATCTGAATGCATCAATATCTGATCCGATCAGATCTATACTAGCGTCCCCAGCAGTTTAGGGTTCCCAAAAACGCAGTGTTAGCGGGATCAGCCCAGATACCTGCTAGCACCTGCGTTTTTCCCCTCCGCCCGGCCCGGCCCAGCCCACCCAAGTGCAGTATCGATCGATCACTGTCACTTACAAAACACTAAATGCATAACTGCAGTGTTCGCAGAGTCAGGCCTGATCCCTGCGATCGCTAACAGTTTTTTTGGTAGCATTTTGGTGAACTGGCAAGCACCACCCCCAGGCAGCGTCAGATTAGCGCCAGTACCGCTAACACCCACACACGCAGCATACACCTCCCTTAGTGGTATAGTATCTGAACGCATCAATATCTGATCCGATCAGATCTATACTAGCGTCCCCAGCAGTTTAGGGTTCCCAAAAACGCAGTGTTAGTGGGATCAGCCCAGATACCTGCTAGCACCTGCGTTTTGCCCCTCCGCCCGGCCCAGCCCAGCCCACCCAAGTGCAGTATCGATCAATCACTGTCACTTTTTTTTGTAGCGTTTTGGTGAACTGGCAAGCGCCAGCGGCCTAGTACACCCCGGTCGTGGTCATACCAGCACTGCAGTAACACTTGGTGACGTGGCGAATCCCATAAGTGCAGTTCAAGCTGGTGAGGTGGCAAGCACAAGTAGTGTCCCGCTGCCACCAAAAAGACAAACACAGGCCTGTCGTGCCCATAATGCCCTTCCTGCTGCATTCGCCAATCCTAATTGGGAACCCACCGCTTCTGCAGCGCCCGTACTTCCCCCATTCACATCCCCAACCAAATGCAGTCGGCTGCATGAGAGGCATTTTCTTTATGTCCTCCCGAGTACCCCTACCCAACGAACCCCCCCAAAAAAGATGTTGTGTCTGCAGCAAGCGCGGATATAGGCATGACACCCGCTATTATTGTCCCTCCTGTCCTGACAATCCTGGTTTTTGCATTGGTGAATGTTTTGAACGCTACCATTCACTAGTTGAGTATTAGCGTAGGGTACAGCATTGCACAGACTAGGCACACTTTCACAGGGTCTCCCAAGATGCCATCGCATTTTGAGAGACCCGAACCTGGAACCGGTTACAGTTATAAAAGTTACAGTTACAAAAAAAAGTGTAAAAAAAAAAAAAACACAAACAAAAATTAAAAAAAATAGTTGTCGTTTCATTGTTCTCTCTCTCTCTATTCTCTCTCTATTGTTCTGCTCTTTTTTACTGTATTCTGTTCTGCAATGTTTTATTGTTATTATGTTTTATCATGTTTGCTTTTCAGGTATGCAATTTTTTATACTTTACCGTTTACTGTGCTTTATTGTTAACCATTTTTTTGTCTTCAGGTACGCCATTCACGACTTTGAGTGGTTATACCAGAATGATGCCTACAGGTTTAGGTATCATCTTGGTATCATTCTTTTTAGCCAGCGGTCGGCTTTCATGTAAAAGCAATCCTAGCGGCTAATTAGCCTCTAGACTGCTTTTACAAGCAGTGGGAGGGAATGCCCCCCCCACCGTCTTCCGTGTTTTTCTCTGGCTCTCCTGTCTCAACAGGGAACCTGAGAATGCAGCCGGTGATTCAGCCAGCTGACCATAGAGCTGATCAGAGACCAGAGTGGCTCCAAACATCTCTATGGCCTAAGAAACCGGAAGCTACGAGCATTTTATGACTTATATTTCGCCGGATGTAAACAGCGCCATTGGGAAATTGGGGAAGCATTTTATCACACCGATCTTGGTGTGGTCAGATGCTTTGAGGGCAGAGGAGAGATCTAGGGTCTAATAGACCCCAATTTTTTCAAAAAAGAGTACCTGTCACTACCTATTGCTATCATAGGGGATATTTACATTCCCTGAGATAACAATAAAAATGATTTAAAAAAAAAATGAAAGGAACAGTTTAAAAATAAGATAAAAAAGCAAAAAAATAATAAAGAAAAAAAAAAAAAAAAAAAAGCACCCCTGTCCCCCCTGCTCTAACGCAAGCGTCGGTCTGGCGTCAAATGTAAACAGCAATTGCACCATGCATGTGAGGTATCACCGCGAAGGTCAGATCGAGGGCAGTAATTTTTGCAGTAGACCTCCTCTGTAAATCTAAAGTGGTAACCTGTAAAGGCTTTTAAAGGCTTTTAAAAATGTATTAATTTTGTTGCCACTGCACGTTTGTGCGCAATTTTAAAGCATGTCATGTTTGGTATCCATGTACTCGGCCTAAGATCATCTTTTTTATTTCATCAAACATTTGGGCAATATAGTGTGTTTTAGTGCATTAAAATTTAAAAAAGTGTGTTTTTTCCACAAAAAATGCGTTTGAAAAATCGCTGCGCAATTACTGTGTGAAAAAAAAAATGAAACACCCACCATTTTAATCTGTAGGGCATTTGCTTTAAAATAATATATAATGTTTGGGGGTTCAAAGTAATTTTCTTGCAAAAAAAAATAATTTTTTCATGTAATCAAAAAGTGTCAGAAAGGGCTTTGTCTTCAAGTGGTTAGAAGCGTGGGTGATGTGTGACATAAGCTTCTAAATGTTGTGCATAAAATGCCAGGACAGTTCAAACCCCCCCAAATGACCCCATTTTGGAAAGTAGACACCCCAAGCTATTTGCTGAGAGTCATGTCGAGTCCATGGAATATTTTATATTGTGACACAAGTTGCGGGAAAGAGACAAATTTTTTTTTTTTTTTTTTGCACAAAGTTGTCACTAAATGTTATATTGCTCAAACATGCCATGGGGATTTGTGAAATTACACCCCAAAATAAATTCTGTTGCTTCTCCTGAGTACGGGGATACCACATGTGTGGGACTTTTTGGGAGCCTAGCCGCGCACGGGACCCCGAAAACCAAGCACCGCCTTCAGGCTTTCTAAGGCCGTAAATTTTTGATTTCACTCTTCACTGCCTATCACAGTTTCGGAGGCCATGGAATGCCCAGGTGGCACAAAACCCCCCCAAATGACCCAATTTTGGAAAGTAGACACCCCAAGCTATTTGCTGAGAGGTATAGTGAGTATTTTGCAGACCTCACTTTTTGTCACAAAGTTTTGAAAATTGAAAAAAGAAAAAAAAAATTTTTTTTCTGGTCTTTCTTCATTTTCAAAAACAAATGAGAGCTGCAAAATACTCACCATGCCTCTCAGCAAATAGCTTGGGGTGTCTACTTTCCAAAATGGGGTCATTTGGGGGGGGTTTGTGCCATCTTGGCATTTTATGGCCTTCAAAACTGTGATAGGTAGTGAGGAGTGAAATCAAAAATGTATGCCCTTAGAAATCCTGAAGGTGGTGCTGGGTTTTCGGGGCCCCGTACGCGGCTAGGCTCCCAAAAAGTGCCACACATGTGGTATCCCCGTACTCAGGAGAAGCAGCTGAATGTATTTTGGGGTGCAATTCCACATATGCCCATGGCCTGTGTGAGCAATATATCATTTAGTGACAACTTTTTGTAAATTTTTTTTTTTTTTGTCATTATTCAATCACTTGGGACAAAAAAAATAAATATTCAATGGGCTCAACATGCCTCTCAGCAATTTCCTTGGGGTGTCTACTTTCCAAAATGGGGTCATTTGGGGGGGGTTTGTACTGCCCTGCCATTTTAGCACCTCAAGAAATGACATAGGCAGTCATAAACTAAAAGCTGTGTAAATTCCAGAAAATGTACCCTAGTTTGTAGACGCTATAACTTTTGCGCAAACCAATAAATATACGCTTATTGACATTTTTTTTACCAAACACATGTGGCCGAATACATTTTGGCCTAAATGTATGACTAAAATTTAGTTTATTGGATTTTTTTTATAACAAAAAGTAGAAAATATCATTTTTTTTCAAAATTTTCAGTCTTTTTCCGTTTATAGCGCAAAAAATAAAAACGGCAGAGGTGATCAAATACCATCAAAAGAAAGCTCTATTTGTGGGAAGAAAAGGACGCAAATTTCGTTTGGGTACAGCATTGCATGACCGCGCAATTAGCAGTTAAAGCGACGCAGTGCCGAATTGTAAAAAGTGCTCTGGTCAGGAAGGGGGTAAATCCTTCCGGGGCTGAAGTGGTTAAATAGGTTCCTATGTATATTTATAAATAATATTCCACCCATAATCCACATGTAGAAAAAAAATAATATGCATATTTTTTATCAGAAATAGGTTTAAAATGTTGCTATGTATGTTTATCTACAATATTCCACCCAAAATCCCCATGTAGAAAAATAACTATATGCATATTCTTATCAGAAATGGGTTAAATAGGTTCCTATATATATTTATAAACAATATTCCACCCATTATCCCCATATAGAAAAATAATTATATGCATTTTCATATTAGAAATATGTTAAATTGGTTGCTATCTATATTTATAAAGAATATTTCAGCCATAATCCCCATATAGAAAAATAATTATATACATATTCTTATCAGTAATTGGTTAAATAGGTTCCTATGTATATTTATAAATAATATTCCACGCATAATCCCCATATAGAAATATAATTATATGCATATTCTTATCAGAAATGGGTTAAATGGGTTGCTATGTATATTTATAAACAATATTTCAGCCATAATCCCCATATAGAAAAATAATTATATACATATTCTTATCAGAAATGGGTTACATAGGTTCCCATGTATATTTATAAACAATATTCCACCCATAATCCCAATATAGAATATTAATTATATGCATATTCTTATCAGAAATGGGTTAATTAGGTTCATATGTATATTTATAGACAACATTCCACCCATAACCCCCATATAGAAAAAAAATTATATGCATATTCATATTAGAAATAGGTTTAATATGTTGCTATGTATATTTATAAACAATATTCCACCCAGAATCACAATGTCTAAAAATAATTTTATGCATATTCATATCAGAAATAGGTTTAATATATTCCAATGTATGTTTAACTACAATATTCCACCATAATACCCATGTAGAAAAAAAATTATATGCATATCCTTATCAGAAATGGGTTCAATAGGTTCCTATGTATATTTATAAACAATATTCCAACCATAATCAACATATAGAAAAATCATAATATGCATATTGTTACCAGAAATGGGTTTAATAGGTTCCTATCTATATTTATAAACAGTATTCCACGCATAATCCCCATGTAGAAAAATAATTATATGCATATTCTTATCAAAAATGGGTTCAATAGGTTCCTATGTATATTTAAAAACAATATTCCACCCATTATCCCCATATAGAAAAATAATTATATGCATATTCATATTAGAAATGGGTTAAATTGGTTGCTATGTATATTTATAAACAATATTTCAGCCATAATCCCCATATAGAAAAATAATTATATGCATATTCTTATCAGAAATGGGTTAAATGGGTTCCTATGTATATTTATAAACAATATTCCACCCATAATCCCCATGTAGAAATATAATTATATGCATATTCTTATCAGAAATGGGTTAAATGGGTTGCTATGTATATTTATAAATGATATTTCAGCCATAATCCCCATATAGAAAATAATTATGTACAGTGGCTTGCGAAAGTATTCGGGCCCCCTTGAACTTTTCAACCTTTTTCCACATTTCAGGCTTAAAATTTCAGATATAAAGTTTTTATTTTTTGTGAAGAATCACCAACAAGTGGGACACAATTGTGAAGTGGAACGAAATCTTTTGGATTTTTGAAACTTTTTTAACTAATAAAAAAATGAAAAGTGGGGCGTGCAAAATTATTCGGCCCCCTTGCGTTAATACTTTGTAGAGCCACCTTTTGCTACGATTACAGCTGCAAGTCGCTTGGGGTATGTCTCTATTAGTTTTGCACATCGAGAGACTTAAATTCTTGCCCATTCTTGTTTTGCAAGCAAAACAGCTCGAGCTCAGTGAGGTTGGATGGAGAGCATTTGTGAACAGCAGTTTTCAGCTCTTTCCACAGATTCTCGATTGGATTCAGGTCTGGACTTTGACTTGGCCATTCTAACATTTATTTGTGAACCATTCCTTTGTAGATTTTGCTGTATGTTTGGGATCATTGTCTTGTTGGAAGATAAATCCCAGTTTCAGGTCTTTTGCAGACTCCAACAGGTTTTTATCCAGAATGGTCCTGTATTTGGCTGCATCCATCTTCCCCTCAATTTTAACCATCTTCCCTGTTCTTGCTGAAGAAAAGCAGGCCCAAACCATGATGCTGCCACCACCATGTTTGACAGTGGGGATGATGTGTTGAGTGTGATGAGCTGTGTTGCTTTTACGCCAAACATATCGTTTTGCATTGTGGCCAAAAAGTTCGATTTTGGTTTCATCGGACCAGAGCACCTTCTTCCACATGTTTGGTGTGTCTCCCAGGTGGCTTGTGGCAAACTTTAGACGAGACTTTTTATGGATATCTTTGAGAAATGGCTTTCTTCTTGCCACTCTTCCATAAAGGCCAGATTTGTGCAGTGTACGACTGATTGTTGTCCTATGGACAGACTCTCCCACCTCAGCTTTAGTTCTCTGCAGTTCATCCAGAGTGATCATGGGCCTCTTGGCTGCATCTCTGATCAGTCTTCTCCTTGTCTGAGCTGAAAGTTTAGAGGGACAGCCAGGTCTTGGTAGATTTGCAGTGGTCTGATACTTCTTCCATTTCAAAATGATCGCTTGCACAGTGCTCCTTGGGATGTTTAAAGCTTGGGAAATCTTTTTGTATCCAAATCCGGCTTTAAACTTCTCCACAACAGTATTACGGGCCTGCCTGGTGTGTTCCTTGGTCTTTATGATGCTCTCTGCGCTTTCAACAGAACCCTGAGACTATCACAGAGCAGGTGCATTTATACAGAGACTTGATTACACACAGGTGGATTCTATTTATAACCATCAGTCATTTAGGACAACATTGGATCATTCAGAGATCCTCGCTGAACTTCTGGAGTGAGTTTTCTGCACTGAAAGTAAAGGGGCCGAATAATTTTGCACGCAGCACTTTTCAGTTTTTTAATTGCTAAAAAAGTTTAAAATATCCAATAGATTTCGTTCCACTTCACAATTGTGTCCCACTTGTTGGTGATTCTTCACAAAAAATGAAAATTTTATATCTTTATGTTTGAAGCCTGAAATGTGGCAAAAGGTTAAAAAGTTCAAGGGGATACCAGTCAACGTACTCAGAGGCCAAATGCAGAGGTGTCTCCATTCAGATCTCGGCTAAAATCCCATGGTCCCTGACTGCTATATAGACTGACCCGGAGGGAAGATACCTCTTCCTCAAGGGCAAGATAGGTGAAGTGAAGGTGACTATAGCCAACCTATATGCCCCCAATTGCCACCAAGACTCTTTCATCAGGAAACATTTGAAACTACTTCAAAAATTCTCAGAGGGCCAACTTATCGTAGGGGGTGATCTAAACATCCCCCTTCTCCCTACAGAGGACACCTCGACGGGATCATCCTCCACACACAAAGGAACACGCAACACTATTTACTCAGCTCTGCATACGGCACAATTAATAGATGCCTGGCGTCTATTACACCCCGGAGAACGGGACTATACATTCTATTCCCGCCCGCACCAAACGTACTCACGTATAGATTATTTCTTGATACCCCATAGACAACTACAAGCAGTCAGAAGCACCACTATAGGCTCTATTACATGGTCGGACCATGCCCCAGTCATGATGCGTTATGCCTTGACAGACTTCTACAAGGGTCAAAGAAGTCCCTGGAGACTGAATGAGAGCCTACTACAGGATCCAGAGACACTAGCAGCTGTCACCAGAGAGATAACACACTATTTCCAAAAAAATCACACCACGGGCAGCGACAAGGATCTTGTATGGGAGGCCCACAAAGCAGTGATACGGGGCATCCTCATACAACACGGTTCAAGACTTAAAAAACAGAGGACTGAACAAATGACCTTGTTGATAAATAAGCTACAGACACTAGAAATCGCACATAAGCAGACCCAGACCAGACAATCGGGATCTGACTTGGACACGGTACGTACACAGATCAATGACTTACTCCATCATAAAGCTAAGGCTGCGATGCAAATTGCCAGGAAAAAAATATACGAATCTGGCAACAAATGTGGCAGAATGCTGGCACAATCCTTACAGACTCAAAGGGCAGCGTCATATATACCTCATATTACCTCACACACGGGCCATAAAAAGACCTTTCCCCAACAAATCACAAATGAATTCAAATCTTTCTACGAAAAACTATATAACATCCCCACGACAGCTCCCCCAACGGACCGTATGAGAGACTACCTGACCGAATCCCAGATGCCCACACTGTCCACGGAATCGCGTGACCTTTTAGAGGACCCTATAACACTACCTGAACTACAGGCGGCAATAGGTAACACCAAACCGGGGAAAGCTCCAGGCCCGGATGGCCTAACAGTCCAGTATTATAAAACCCTTCTGCCATCCCTGGGAGCCCACATGGTGGAACTGTTTAATAGTCATGCGGAGGGGGGGGGTTTCACGGCTCTACCTTGCAGGCTCAGATATCGGTCATCCCAAAAGAAGGGAAAGACCCGACCCAGTGTGGAAGTTAACGACCAATCTCCCTACTCAACACAGATATCAAACTATTCACCAAAATAATAGCCTCCAGACTACAGCTACACCTCCCTCAATTAATACATTTGGATCAGGTGGGTTTTGTGCCCACTAGAGAGTTGAGGGACAACACCATTAAGGTACTGAACCTAATCCATGCAACCAACCGCACAAAAACGCCGAGTGTCTTTGTCAGCACAGACGCTGAAAAGGCTTTCGACCGTGTAAACTGGGCCTTTATGTTCGAAACGCTTAGACATGCGGGAATTGGTAGTAAGATGTTGAGGTGGATAATCTACACGACACCGTCCGCTAGAGTCAGGGCAAACGGGACGCTTTTGGACCTGTTCCCAAACACCAATGGGACGAGGCAGGGCTGCCCTCTCTCCCCACTCCTCTTCGTTATATTCCTTGAACCCTTTTCTATGCCACGTAAGACTGAACCCCAACATTAAGGGGGTGGAGATAAACCACACCCAATATAAGGTGTCCGCATACGCGGACGACCTTATGTTCTCACTTACAAATCCAATAATATCCCTCCCAAACCTGCTTAAAGAGTTTGAACTATACGGTAATCTGTCTAATTTGAAGATAAACTTTGCTAAATCAGAAGCTATGGGCGTTGAAATACCACATACACAGCTCATACACCTCCAATCCAGCATGCATTTGAAATGGAACAACACAGCTTTAAAATACTTAGGTACACAAATTCCCCACAATTTATCTCGACTCTATGATCTAAACTTTCCACCACTACTTAAAACGATAAGGGAACTTCTAAACAAATGGGACACAGGATTACACTCCTGGGTGGGACAGTGCAACATACTAAAAATGTCCATACTCCCCAAATTCCTCTATCTTATGCAAAGAGATAGAGGACACTACCAGTGAACATACCTTCACCGTTCTTCAAGAGGGTACAATCGACTTTTGCGGAATTTGTATGGGCCCAACAAAAACCGAGACTTGCTCACAAAATATTAGTTCTCCCCAAACAGTCCGGTGGCCTAGCACTACCTGATGTTCGTGCCTACTACCAGGCAGTTCATCTGGGAAGATTGATCGATTGGTGTAGACACCAAGAGACCAAGCTCTGGACTAGTCTGGAACAAAACCAAAGCCAAATCCCTCTTAGGAGGGCTCCTTGGTGTTATCCGGCTATCCCGGCAGAGATCAGGAGACACCCACTAATTGGAAACATTATAAAAATCTGCGCCCAACTTTTTACACGGGCTACCTTATCCTCGTTGAACTCCCCCCTTTACCCAATACTAGGGAACCCGAGGTTCACACCAGGACTACAAGACACGGTATATGGGAACCTGATTAGGTTGGACCTCTATCAAGCCTCTCACTTTAGTGGTGGAGGACGCTGGAAAACAACTGCAGAACTTACTGATCCAACAGGTACATATAAACTGGACTTCTTGAGGGCACTTCAACTGAGTCATTTCCTCAAAACCATTCAACCCCCGCGAGCGGACAGATACTCACCACACTTGAAGACTTATGCTCAACACAGGGGACTTTATCACACACACTTTCTCTGGCCTACAGTATTCTCAATACACCTTCATCAGACTTTGTTCCACCAGGACTAACCAAATGGGAAAAGGAGCTGAACTGTAGCTTTAGCTTAGCCAAGAAACAACAGATACTGAAACTCACACACAAATCCTCTATATGCGCCAAAACCCAAGAGACGAACTACAAAATTTTATCACATTGGTACAGAACCCCAGCAAAGCTGAGTAGACTCTTCCTGACGGCATCCGACCTCTGCTGGCGATGCCAAAAGGAAAAAGGGACTCTACTACATGTCTTTTGGTCATGTCCCAGACTGACGAATTTTTGGTCAACGGTCAAACAGACCATACAGGAATTCACAGATTACACCATTACTGATGACCCGACCTTCTTTCTCCTGCATGCAGCGAACATTCCCATAAAAACATATAAAAAGTCTGTGCTGCGCCATCTGTTAGACGCAGCTAAGGCCTGCATCCCACTACATTGGAAATCCAAAGATCCACCATCCATAGCGTTATTGATCAAAAAAGTAGAAGAAATTAAACCCATGGAAGACCTCATCCACATGGCACAAAATAGACGGGAGAAATTCTCCAAAACATGGCAGTTGTGGAACATGTTTATATATACTGATGAGGGTCAAGCCTTGAGAGAGCATACTCCGACATAAATTTGTTTGCTGCATGCTGGACACAAGGAACCCAACAATATGGTTGTTCTACAACAAATACTCCATATGCTCTATGATCCTGGAGACCTTCCCCCCCCACCCCTTTCACTCCCTTCTACCTCTTTCACACTATATTTTCTCTCTTTTTCTCTGTCCTTTCCTGACTACAGGACCCTTCCATATCTTTCAGGGAAAAAGGAAAAGGGAGGGTGGGAACACATGGGACTGTTCTAATCAAGTCGCCACGACTCCGCAAACACAATGGCCTTGTAGTAACAAGTTATCACGATTTCATTCTACCTATCAATAATAAGGTGTGTTGTACCATGGAAATATGTTATGTAATAATTTGTGGTGAAGACATATTGTTTGTAATATTACATTGGTCCATGTGGGCCCCCCTTTTCTTTGCTATGAATAAAAAATAAAAAAAAAATAAAAAATAAAAAGTTCAAGGGGGACGAATACTTTCGCAAGCCACTGTACATATTCTTATCAGAAATGGGTTAAATAGGCTCCCATGTTTATTTATAAACAATATTCCACCCATAATCCCCATGAAGAAAAAATGTTTTATGCATATTCTTGTCAGAAATAGGGTTAATATGTTGCTATGTATATTTATAAATAATATTCCAACCATAATCCCCTTGTAGAAAAATAATTATATGCATATTCTTATCAGAAATGGGTTAAATTGGTTGCTCTGTATATTTCTAAACAATATTTCAGCCATAATACCCATATAGAAAATTACTTATATGCATATTCTTATCGGAAATGGGTTAAATAGGTTCCTATGTATATTTATAAACTATATTCTACCCATAATCCCATGTAGAAAAATAATTATATGCATATTCTAATCAGAAATGGATTAATTAGGCTCCTATGTATATTTATAAACAATATTCCACCCATAATCCCCATATAGAAAAATAATCATATGTATATTCTTATCAGAAATGGGTTAAATAGGTTCCTATGTATATTTATAAACAATATTCCACCCATAATCCACATGTAGAAAAATAATGATATGCATATTTTTATCAGAAATAGATTTAATATGTTGCTATGTATGTATATCTACAACATTCCACCCAAAATCCCCATGTAGAAAAATAACTATATGCATATTCTTATCAGAAATTGGTTAAATAGGCTCCCGTGTTTACTTATAAACAATATTCCACCCATAATCCCCATATAGAAAAATAATGAAATGCCTATTCTTATCAGAAATCAGTTTAAAATGTTGCTATGTATATTTATAAACAATATTCCACCCATAATCCCAATGTAGAAAAATAATTATATGCATATTCTTATCAGAAATGGATTAAATAGGTTCTTATGTATATTTATAAACACTTTTCCACTTATAATCCCCATGTAGAAACATAATTATATGCATATTCTTATCAGAAATGGGTTAACTAGGTTCCTATCTATATTTATAAACAATATTCCACACATAATCCCCATATAGAAAAAAATTATATTCATATTCTTATCAGAAATTGGTTAAATAGGTTCCTATGTAAATGTATAAACAATATTCCACCCATAATCAACATATAGAATAATAATTATATATATATTGTTATCAGAAATGGGTTAAATAGGTTCCTATGTATATTTATAGACAATATTCCACATATAATCCCCATGTAGAAACAAAATTATATGCATATTCCACCCATAATGCATGTATGTTTATCTACAATATTCCACCCAAAATCCCCATGTAGAAAAATAACTATATGCATATTCTTATCAGAAATGGATTAAACTGGTTCCTATATATTTATAAACAATATTCCACCCATTATCCACATATAGAAAAATAACTGTATGCATATTCATAACAGAAATAGGTTTAATATATTCCTATGTATGTTTAACTACAACATTCCACCCATAATACCCATGTAGAAAAATAATTATATGCATATTCATATTAGAAATGGGTTAAATTGGTTCCTTTGTATATTTATAAACAATATTTCAGCCATAACCCCCATATATGCATTATATGCATATTCTTATCAGAAATGGGTTAAAAGGGGTTGCTATGTATATTTATAAACGATATTTGTATTTTTATCAGAAATAGGTTTAATATGTTGCTATGTATGTTTATCTACAATATTCCACCCAAAATCCCCATGTAGAAAAATAATTATATGCATATTCATATTAGAAATAGGTGGAATATGTTGCTATTTTTATTTTTGAACAAAATCCAACAATAATCTTCATGTAGAAAAATAATTATATGCATATTCGTATCAGAAATGGGTTAAATAGGTTGCTATATATATTTATAAACAATATTCCACCCATAATCCCAATGTAGAAAAATATTTATATGCATATTCTTATCAGAAATGGATTAAATAGGTTCCTATGTATATTTATAAACAATATTTCACCCATGATCCCCATATAGAAAAATAATTGTATGCATATTCTTATCAGAAGATTAGGTCAAATAGGTTCCTATGTATATTTATAAACAATATTCCAACCATAATCCCCATGTAGAAAAAAAATTATATGCATATTCTTATCAGAAATGGGTTAAATAGGTTCCTATGTATATTTAAAAAAAATATTCCACCCATATTCCCCATGTAGAAAAAAAAGTATACATATTATTATCAGAAATAGGTTTAATATATTACTATATATGTTTAACTACAATATTCTACCCATAATCCCCATGTACAAAAATAATTATATGCATATTCTTATCATGAAATAGGTTTAATATGTTGCTATGTATATTTGTAAACAATATTACAGCCATAATCCCCGTCTAGAATAATAAATATATGAATATTCTTATCAGAAATGGGTTAAATAGGTACCTATGTATATTTATAAACAATATTCCATCCATAATCCCCATGTAGAAAAATAATTATGTGCATATTCATATCAGAAATAGGTGGAATATGTTGCTATTTTTATTTTTGAACAATATTCCACCAATAATCTTCATGTAGAAAAATAATTATATGCATATTCGTATCAGAAATGGGTTAAATAGGTTGCTATATATATTTATAAACAATATTCCACCCATAATCCCAATGTAGAAAAATATTTATATGCATATTCTTATCAGAAATGGATTAAATAGGTTCCTATGTATATTTATAAACAATATTTCACCCATGATCCCCATATAGAAAAATAATTGTATGCATATTCTTATCAGAAGATTAGGTCAAATAGGTTCCTATGTATATTTATAAACAATATTTCAGCCATAACCCCCATATATGCATTATATGCATATTCTTATCAGAAATGGGTTAAAAGGGGTTGCTATGTATATTTATAAACGATATTTGTATTTTTATCAGAAATAGGTTTAATATGTTGCTATGTATGTTTATCTACAATATTTCACCTAAAATCCCCATGTAGAAAAATAATTATATGCATATTCATATTAGAAATAGGTGGAATATGTTGCTATTTTTATTTTTGAACAATATTCCACCAATAATCTTCATGTAGAAAAATAATTATATGCATATTCGTATCAGAAATGGGTTAAATAGGTTGCTATATATATTTATAAACAATATTCCACCCATAATCCCAATGTAGAAAAATATTTATATGCATATTCTTATCAGAAATGGATTAAATAGGTTCCTATGTATATTTATAAACAATATTTCACCCATGATCCCCATATAGAAAAATAATTGTATGCATATTCTTATCAGAAGATTAGGTCAAATAGGTTCCTATGTATATTTATAAACAATATTCCAACCATAATCCCCATGTAGAAAAAAAATTATATGCATATTCTTATCAGAAATGGGTTAAATAGGTTCCTATGTATATTTTAAAAAAATATTCCACCCATATTCCCCATGTAGAAAAAAAAGTATACATATTATTATCAGAAATAGGTTTAATATATTCCTATATATGTTTAACTACAATATTCTACCCATAATCCCCATGTACAAAAATAATTATATGCATATTCTTATCATGAAATAGGTTTAATATGTTGCTATGTATATTTGTAAACAATATTACAGCCATAATCCCCGTCTAGAATAATAAATATATGAATATTCTTATCAGAAATGGGTTAAATAGGTACCTATGTATATTTATAAACAATATTCCATCCATAATCCCCATGTAGAAAAATAATTATGTGCATATTCATATCAGAAATAGGTTTAATATATTCCTAAATATGTTTAACTACAATATTCCACCCATAATCCTCATGTAGAAAAATAATTATATGCATATTCTTATCATGAAATAGGTTTAAAATGTTGCTATGTATATTTATAAACAATATTCCACCCATACTCCCCATGTAGAAAAATAATGATATGCTTATTCTTATCAGAAATGGGTTAAATAGGTTCCTATGTATATGTATAAACAATATTCCACCCATAATCCAAATGTAGAAAAATAATTATATGCATATTCTTATCAGAAACTGGTTTAATAGGTTCCTATGTATATTAATAAACAATATTCCACCCATAATCCCCATGTAGAAAAATAATTTTAAGCATTTTCATATCAGAAATAGGTTTAATATATTCCTATGTATGTTTAACTACAATATTTCACCCATAATCCCCATGTAGAAAAATAATTAAATGCATATTCTTATCAGAAATCGGTTAAATAGGTTCCTATGTATATTTATAAACAATATTCAACCCATAATCCCAGTATAGAAAATACTTATATGCATATTCATATCAGAAATAGTTTTAATATGTTGCTATGTAAGTTTATAAACAATATTCCATCCATAATCCCCATGTAGAAAAATAATGATATGCATATTCTTATAAGAAATAGGTTTAATATGTTGCTTTATATATTTATAAACAATATTCAACCAATAATCCCCATGTAGAAATATAATTATATACATATTCTTGTCAGAAATGGGTTAAATAGGTTGCTATGTAAATTTATAAACAATATTCAACCCAAAATTCCAGTATAGAAAATACTTATATGCATATTCATATCAGAAATAGTTTTAATATGTTGCTATGTAAATTTATAAACAATATTCCATCCATAATCCTCAAGTAGAAAAATAATTATATGCATATTCTTATGAGAAATGGGTTGAATAGGTTATTATGTATGTTTAACTACAATACAAAAACTACAACTCCACCCATAATCCCCATGTAGAAAAATAATGATATGCATAGTCATATCAGAAATAGGTTTAATATGTTGCTATGTAAATTTATAAATAATATCCCACCCATAATCCCCATGTAGAAAAATAATTATATGCATATTCTTATCAAAAATGGGTTAAATAGGTTACTATTTATATTTATAAACAATATTCCACCCATAAACCCCATGTAGAAAAATAATTATATTCATATTTTTATCAGAAATGGGTTAAATTTATTCCTATGTATGTTCACCTACAATAGTCCATCCATAATCCCCATGTAAAAAAATAATGATATGCATATTCTTATCAGAAATAGTTTTAATACGTTGCTATGTAGATTTATAAACAATATTCCACCCATAATCCACATGTAGAAAAATAATTATATGCATATTCTTATCAGAAATGGTTTAAATAGGTTCCTATGTATATTTATAAAAAATATTCCACCCAAAATCCCCATGTGGAAAAATACTTTTATGCATATTCCTATCAGAAATAGGTTTAATATATTCCTATGTATGTTTAACTACAATATTCCATCCATAATCCCCATGTAGAAAAATAATGATATGCATATTCTTATAAGAAATAGGTTTAATATGTTGCTATATATATTTATAAACAATATTCAACCAATAATCCACATGTAGAAATATAATTATATACATATTCTTGTCAGAAATGGGTTAAATAGGTTGCTATGTATATTTATTAAAAAATTCCTACCCATAATCCACATCTAGAAAAATAATGATATGCCTATTCTTATCAGAAATAGGCTTAATATGTTGCTATGTATGTTTATCTACAGTATTCCACCCATAATCCCCATGTAGAAAAATAATTATATGCATATTCATATCAGAAATAGGTTTAATATGTTCCTATGTATGTTTATAAACAATATTCCACCCATAATCCCAATGTAGAAAAATAATTATATGCATATTCTTATCAGAAACGGGTTTAAAAGGTTCCTATGTATATTTATAAACAATATTCCACCCATAATCCCCATGTAGAAAAATAATTTTATGCATATTCATATCAGAAATAGGTTTAATATATTCCTATGTAAATTCACCTACAATAGTCCATCCATAATCCCCATGTAAAAAAATAATGATATGCATATTCTTATCAGAAATAGTTTTAGTACGTTGCTATGTAGATTTATAAACAATATTCCACCCATAATCCACATGTAGAAAAATAATTATATGCATATTCATATCAGAAAAAAGTTGAATATATTCCTATATATGTTTAACTACAATATTGCACCCATAATCCCCATGCAGAAAAATAATTACATGCATATTCTTATCAGAAATTGGTTAAATAGGTTCCTATGTATATTTATAAACAATATTCTACCCATAATCCCCTATAGAAAAATAATTATATGCATATTCATATCAGATATAGGTTTAATAGGTTGCTATGTATATTTAATAACAATATTCCACCCATAATCCAAATGTAGAAAAATAATTTTATGCATATTCTTATCAGAAAGGGGTTAAATAGGTTGCAATGTATATTTAATACATTGGTTTTCACTGATTCCACCCATAATCCCCATGTACAAAAATAATTATATGCATATTCTTATGTTAAATAGGTTTAATATGTTGCTATGTATATTTATAAACAATATTCCGCCCATAATCCCCATGTAAAAAATAATTATATGCATATTCTTATCAGAAATTGGTTAAATAGGTTCCTATGTATATTAATAAACAAAATTCCACCCATAATCCACATGTAGAAAAATAATTATATGCATATTCATATCAGAAATAGGTTTAATATGTTGCAATGTATGTTTATCTACAATATTCCACCCATAATCCCAATGTAGAAAATAATTATATGCATATTCTTATCAGAAATTGGTTAAATAGGTTCCTATGTATATTTATAAACAATATTCCACCCATAACCACCATATAGAAAAATAATTATATGCATATTCATATTAGAAATAGGTGTAATATGTTGCTATTTTTTATTTTTGAACAATATTCCACCAATAATCCCCATGAAGAAAAATATTTATATGCATATTCTTATCAGAAATTGGTTAAATAGGTTCCTATGTATATTTATAAACAATATTTCAGACATTATCCCCATATAGAAAAATAATTGCATGCATAATCTTATCAGAAAATTAGGTCAAATACGTTCCTATGTATATTTATAAACAATATTCCACCCATAATCCCCATGTAGAAAAAAAATTATATGCATATTCTTATCAGAAATGGGTTAAATAGGTTCCTATGTATATTTATAAAAAATATTCCACCCATAATCCCCATGTAGAAAAATAATTATATGCATATTCTTATCAGAAATTGGTTAAATAGATTGCTATGTATATTTATAAATAATATTCCCCCCATAATCCCTAAGTTGAAAAATAATTTTATGCATATTCTTATCAGAAATGGGTTAATTTGGTACCTCTGTATATTTACAAAGAATATTCCACCCATAAACCACATATAGAAAAAAAATTATATGCATATTCTTATCAGATATTGGTTAAATAGGTTTGTATGTATATTTATAAACAATATTCCTCCCATAATCCACATGTAGAAAAATAATGATATGCATATTTTTATCAGAAATATGTTTAATATGTTGCTATGTATGTTAATCTACAATATTTCACTCAAAATCCCGATGTAGAAAAGAACTATATGCATTTTCTTATCAGAAATGGGTTAAATAGGTTCCTATGTATATTTACAAACAATATTCCACCAATAATCCCCATATAGAAAAAGAATTATATACATATTTATGAACAATATTCTACCCATAATCCCCACGTAGCAAAATAATTATCTGCATATTCTTATCAGAAATTGGTTAAATATGTTCCTATGTATATTTATAAACAATATTCCACCCATAATCCCCATGTAGAAAAATAATTGTATGCATATTCATATCCAAAATAGGTTTAATATATTCCTATGTATGTTTAACTACAATATTTCACCCATAATCCCCAAGTAGAGAATTAATATATGCACATTCTTATCAGAAATGGTTTACATAGGTTCCTATGTATATTTATAAACAATATTCAAACCATAATCCCCATATAGAAGAATAATTATATGCATATTCATATCAGAAATAGGTTTAATATGTTGCTATGTAAATTGATAAACAATATTCCACCCATAATACCCATGTAGACAAATAATTATATGCATATTCTTATCAGAAATGGGTTAAATAGGTTCCTATGTATATTTATAAACAATATTCCACCCATAATCCCCATATAGAAAAATAATTATATGCATATTCTTAAGAGAAATGGGTTAAATAGGTTACTATGTATGTTTAACTACAATATTCCATCCATAATCCCCATGTAGAAAAATAATGATATGCATATTCATATCAGAAATAGGTTTAATATGTTGCTATGTAAATTTATAAATAATATCCCACCCATAATCCCGATGTAGAAAAATAATGATATGCATATTCTTATCAGAAATGGGTTAAATAGGCTACTATGTATGTTTAACTACAATATTCCATCCATAATGACCATGTAGAAAAATAACGATATGCATATTCATATCAGAAATAGGTTTAATATGTTGCTATGTAAATTTATAAATAATATCCTACCCATAATCCCCATGTAGAAAAATAATTATATGCATATTCTTATCAGAAATGGGTTAAATATGCTACTATTTATATTTATAAACAATATTCCACCCATAATCCCCATGTACAAAAATAATTATATTCATATTTTTTTTATCAGAAATGGGTTAAATTTATTCCTATATATGTTTACCTACAATAGTCCATCCATAATCCCCATGTACAAAAATAATGATATGCATATTCTTATTAGAAAAAGGTTTAATATGTTGCTATGTAGATTTATAAACAATATTCCACCCATAATCCACATGTAGAAAAATAATTATATGCATATTCATATCAGAAAAAGGTTTAATATGTTGCTATGTAAATTGATAAACAATATTCCACCCATAATACCCATGTAGATAAATAATTATATGCATATTCTTATCAGAAATGGGTTAAATAGGTTCCTATGTATATTTATAAACAATATTCAACCCATAATCCCAATATAGAAAATATTTAAATGCATATTCATATCAGAAATAGGTTTAATATGTTGTTATGTAAATTTATAAACAATATTCCATCCATAATCCCCATGTAGAAAAATAATTATATGCATATTCTTATGAGAAATGGGTTAAATAGGTTACTATGTATGTTAAACTACAATATTCCATCCATAATCCCCATGTAGAAAAATAATGATATGCATATTCTTATCAGAAATAGGTTTAATATGTTGCTATGTAAATTTATAAATAATATCCCACCCATAATCCCCATGTAGAAAAATAATTATATGCATATTCTTGTCAGAAATGGGTTAAATAGGTTACTATGTATGTTAAACTACAATATTCCATCCATAATCCCCATGTAGAAAAATAATGATATGCATATTCTTATCAGAAAAGGGTTAAATAGGTTCATATGTATATTTATAAACAATATTCCACCCATAATCCCCATATAGAAAAATAATTATATGCATATTCTTATCAGAAATTGGTTAAATAGATTGCTATGTATATTTATAAATAATATTCCCCCCATAATCCCCAAATTGAAAAATAATTATATGCATATTCTTATCAGAAATGGGTTAATTTGGTACCTCTGTATATTTACAAAGAATATTCCACCCATAAACCACATATAGAAAAATAATTATATGCATATTCTTATCAGATATTGGTTAAATAGGTTTGTATGTATATTTATAAACAATATTCCTCCCATAATCCACATGTAGAAAAATAATGATATGCATATTTTTATCAGAAATATGTTTCATATGTTGCTATGTATGTTAATCTACAATATTTCACTCAAAATCCCGATGTAGAAAATAACTATATGCATTTTCTTATCAGAAATGGGTTAAATAGGTTCCTATGTATATTTATAAACAATATTCAACCCATAATCCCAGTATAGAAAATATTTATATGCATATTCATATCAGAAATAGTTTTAATATGTTGCTATGTAAATTTATAAACAATATTCCATCCATAATCCTCAAGTAGAAAAATAATTATATGCATATTCTTATGAGAAATGGGTTAA